>NC_080164.1:135723465-135861812 GCF_950295315.1 Erinaceus europaeus
TACAGAGAACTCAGCAAACTAAGCGACAAAAAAGCAAATGACTCCATCCAAAAATAGGCAGAGGTTATGAACAGAACAGAAAACGGAACCCCACTACACCTGTGAAACTTTATTTTCTTTATTTACATTGATTAATCAAGAACTTCAGTTTTAATGTGGAGAAAAAAAACCATGGGTAAATGCATTTCTTTATTGAAAGACTTATTTTTTTTATTTTATTTTCCCTTTTGTTACCCTTTTTGTGTTTTATTGTTGTAGTTATTATTGTTGTTATTGATGTTGTCATTATTGGATAGGACAGAGAGAAATGGAGAGAGGTGGGGAAGACAGAGAGGGGGAGAGAGAGACAGACATCTGCAGACCTGCTTCACCACCTGTGAAGCAGGTAAATGCATTTCACCTCTTATTCCATGTTCTGTTTGTGATAATTCAAACACACTGAGGTTCCTAGAATGTGATATTCTATAGGAGATTAATTACAAACACAGTAACTGTCCGTGTTAAGACAATAAAGCAAGTATCAAGACAAACTGCTTCATTTCAGTACTTCGTCAAGAAAGAAGGATTCTAACACAAAAATACGTAATTAAATGCAAAAGATCTTGATAGGAAGCATGTGGGGAGAGAAAGAGAAGAGATAATTTGTTGAAATTTGGTCTTTAGCTTTATGAGTCTGGGATCTTATGAAAATACTGATGTTTTGTTACTTTAGAGAATCTTGACAGTGTTAGAGAAGTGGTTTTGTTTTTAAACAAAAAGGCAGGAAGAGACTAGAGCATGGACACCTCCTTCAACATGCCCAGCTGACTCAAGCCTGGGTTCAAGCGTGATGATTTACTATCCTAGTGAGTTATTTTGCTGGCCTTTATTCAAGATTTTGCTTTGTTTGGGGTGTATGGTTTTTTTTTTTCTAATCTTTTTATTAGTTTGTGTTTTACTAGAATGATAAGGAACCACATAGCCTTTCTGAGCTACTCTAACCTTGGGCAATGTCCTTTTGCTTCCTATACTCCCCTTCCAGCCTCCCCACATAAGGCAGACTCATCAGTTCAGTCTACTTAGAAGGATTTTGATTAGACAGATACTTAGGAAGTAACTATATATTTCTGAAGATATTTGAACAAACAATACCCATAACTGTTAACGAAAAGACAGAACTGTCCAGAAAGTCTCCATTACTATCTAATTATCCTTTTATTTAGCATAAAGTGATTTTTTTGTTATCTATAGACATGTAGTTGATAAGGAAGTCAGTTATTGGAAAATAATTATTGTCTACTATTCCAAATTTCATTTCTATGAAATTATATAGAACTTGTAACTTGTGATCTATGCATATTATTGACTTTAATGCTAATATCCCACTGAAAATTTTTGAAATTAAAGGTGCAAATTTAGAGTGAAAAATTATATGTATTTCCTAATTGCATATTTTGGGAGAGAAAATTTTGCCTCCCTGTATATATCAGACTTTTTTTTTTTTGGTGGAGTTGGACCTCATAATTCCATCACTCTCTGACAGTCTCATTCAGAAAGAAAGTGAGGGGAAGTCAGGCTGTAGCGCAGCGGGTTAAGCACAGGTGGCGCAAAGCACAAGGACCAGCATAAGGATCCCGGTTCGAACCCCAGCTCCCCACCTACAGGGGAGTCGCTTCACAGGCAGTGAAGCAGGTCTGCAGGTGTCTATCTTTCTCTCCTCCTCTCTGTCTTCCCCTCCTCTCTCCATTTCTCTCTGTCCTATCCAACAACGACAACAACAATAATAACTACAACAATAAAACAACAAGGGCAACAAAAGGGAATAAACAAATAAAATAAATATTAAAAAAAATAAGAAAGAAAGTGAGAAATCCCACAGCACCAGTATGTCCCCTGTATCAAAGAACTTCCAATGTGGTGCCAAGGCTCAAGCCTGGACACACGAGTGTCAAAGAATGAACCCTAACTTGTCAGGTATTTCTCTGGCCCTCTAACACATATCTTATTTAACAAAAAAGTTTTATTCCAATTCTTATTACTAATGCTCAAATACATATTTCCTAAAAATCACCCCACAATCTTCAGAGTTTCATGGCATAATAATGAGACTATCACTCCACAAATTGTGTAAAGTAAATATAATGCCATGTTTATACAATAATATCCCAAACTTGGAAGCAAACCAGATGTTCAACAACAAATGAGTAGCTAACAAAGTTGTGGCATATAGACATACACAATAGAATACTACGCAGCAGTAAAAAATGACCTACTCAATTCTTTTACTATATTTTGGACAGAACGTGAAGGAATCATATTGAGTGAGATCAGCCAGGAAGGGAAGAACCAATACTGAATGAACTGACTCATAGGTGAAAATTAAGAAACAAGGACAGTAAGGGAAAACATGAGGTGAAATGTTGACAAGGTATGGTATATTATGCCAAAGCAAAGTACTCTGGGTAAGAAGGGGGAGGGGTGAGAAGAAGGGGCACTGGGGTGCTGTTGTATGATGAGAATAAAGGATTTCGGTTGGGAGAGAGTATCTTGTAGACACTTATTATGGGGAGATGAGAATTTGTGCCTACGTGTCAATAGCTGTACCATAAACCATTAACTTCCCTGATAATAATAACTGACACTGTAGAGAAAGTCTACATTACTATCTCACCATCCTTTTATTTAAGATAAAGTGAAGATTTTTTTTGTGATCTACAGATATGCACTCAATAAGAAAGTCAGTTATTTGAAAATAAATATTGTCTACTATTTCAGATTTCATTTCTGTTTGAGTAAAAATTGCATAACACATGTAATATATGCAAATTAAATTAATATGATTCTAGAGTCTTTATTTCCATTTAAGTTAATGTATTTTTACAAAAAGACATTTTTATAACAAGATAAATAATCTGACTGCTTTTATCCTTTTCAGCTGATTCAAAATAAAGCTCAGTAAACATCTGTTGAAATCTGACATTTCTGAGGAGACTTAAACAAACAATACCCATAATTGTTAATGAAAAGACAGAACTGTCCAGAAAATCTCCATTATTATCTCATTATCCTTTTATTTAGCATAAAGGACCTTTTTTGTTATCTATAGACATGTAGATGATAAGGAAGTCAGTTATGGGAAAATAATTATTGTCTACTATTTCAAATTTCATTTCTGTTTGAAATGAAATTATATAGAACATGTAGTATATATAAATGACAAAGTTATCTTCCATTTGTCTCATTTAATTTTAAATAACAATGTTTCGTAACTGAAAAATGTTATTAAAACAATGTTATTATAACAAACATCAGTTATTAAATGTACATATTTATTGAGTATCAAGTGAAATAATACACTTATAAATATACTGAAAACCATGGGACACTAAAATAAATATCTGGTATTACATTTTTCAAAGATCAAAGAAAATGACCTAGAGCAAGCAAACTTTATTTAATTAACAGAAGATGCATGCCAGGTTTTATTTTTAACAAAATAGTATTCCCTCTTACTTATCTCATATTTTCACAGATTGCTAACTATTTTATGAAATAAACACTATGGGCAGTGTGAGTTATCTAGTTAGATTTTAGGCAATTATTATCAAGGCATACTAATCAAAAGAGACAAACCTAGTAAAGCAAAGCAAAACAAAGAATTGTACTAGTTCTCACAACCTGTAGGTTATAAATAAAATGTGACTATTTTATGTTAGTTTTGATATAAAAAAACAAGGTGAAAACACTGGAAGTAAAATTCCATGTACCCTGAAATATGTGCACCTGGACATCCTTAAAGTGGGGTTAATTTTGAGAAATATGTCACATTAAATATCCTGTCATATTCAAATACTCCATCGGCGTGGGAGGCTATATTGTCTATCAACCACTTAATTATCTGCAATGTATATGCAAATATTCAGAGTATGATGAGATCTTTACACTTCACCTTTAAGCACCACATTAGTAATTCATGAATCCACTACTAATGTTTCCATGGCATTCAGGCAGCAGTGAAAAATTAAGCAATAATGACTTCAAAGGTGGAAG
The DNA here is from genome assembly GCF_950295315.1 of Erinaceus europaeus. Taxonomy (NCBI): domain Eukaryota; kingdom Metazoa; phylum Chordata; class Mammalia; order Eulipotyphla; family Erinaceidae; genus Erinaceus; species Erinaceus europaeus. Next base: position 135,727,495 of record NC_080164.1, read on the forward strand.
AACCAAAAAAATAACTTTGTACCTTTGAGGTCATTTTTACCATTTAAACACAAATTATATGAGAGCACTTCATTGGCTTTAGCATTTGCTGAATGTTCACTGTTAATGAACAGGGAGGATATTTACGAAATGAAGTGCAAGAGATAGATATAGATAGAACACTGAAGCTTAACAGAATTGATTCCAACTATAAAGAGGAACACATTTATTGCTTTTTAAATGGCTTCAAATGCAAAATCCTCCGATGAAATAGATTTGCAGAAAAATTCAGAAAATGAGCCAAGGTTGTTCAACGAGCATGATCAAATCCAGATTCTACTATTTTGCGCATTTTCATTTACTATATTCCACAAGTAATGAGAAAAAAGTATGTTGGTGTGTATATATATTATATACAGACACATATGTGTAAACTGACTTTACACAGAGCTGTTTTGAAAATACAGCCATACTGACAAATTATGCCCTCCTTAGAATTTCTTGTAATACTTTTTCTCTATCTGAATTAAAACGCACACTAATAGTACCATTATAATATATATATATACACATATATATATATATATACATTAAATGAGTCAATACAGCTAATTGACTCAATCTCAACTATAAAAATTCAAAGTTACTAAGATGATAAGAGAAATGTAAATTTGCAAAGTGCCCAATGTTGTAAAGTTTTAGAAGTTATTATATAAAATAGTATAATGCCATAAGTAGGAACATTCCAAGCTGCCCCAATTTCAGGACCCTTCTTCCTCAGATGTAGCATAGAGTATGTTGTCCAGCCTCCCTTCAGAGGATGTAACATTCTCGACCATTGTTGATCTAAGTTGAGGGCAAGGTCCTATGGGGGTCCACAAAGGTGTCTGTTTAGTTGTTCCTGATATAGATGACCAGTAACAATGGAGAGAGGAATTTACTCGAGGTCTAGGCCCATCATGACTGTTTGGGAATCTCAAGACTCCCCTATTAGGGCCCCAGCTAATGGGGTGGCCGTATAGTGACTAAAGAGTCATCATTAAAGTATGCCAGTCTCTTGCAGTCCTTGATTTGATAAGGTTAGCTTTGGAGTGAGTGAAAGAACTGTAATAGGAAGTAGGTGAGGAGGGTATCTAAGTCTAAGTAGACACTATTTCATATGAACTTGATACTGACTCACTACAGACTATTGTGTACTTCTGCTTTCAGGTATATATTTTGCCCTAATTTATGGATACAGGTGGACACATGCTCTATTTTACAGGACTTGGTCTATATCTAGGTTTTGGGACTTTGCTAGGAAGTGAACCTCCTGGAATGGAATTAGAGAATACCATGAAAGGAAAGGCCTCACCTGAATAATGAGGGTGAAGGGTTTACATTCAATGCCTGATGTCTCTGGACACAGTCTGAAGTGAAGCATGCTGAGGTGGTACTCGTTGCATTGACTAGGTTGAAATTGGCGGATCCAATATCATTTGCTATGACTTGAGAGAAGCATGCAGGAAAGTGAGCCCCAATCCAGAGGTTCCGGGACTGGGGGAGATATAGGCTCTATAGAAGAAGCGGGAGGTTCCTGCTATCTTAGGGTTTAAGAAGACAAAGACAGTTATTGCTATAATCATATTATTGGGGCAGCTTGGAATGTTCCTACTTATGACCACAGAATGTGAGCCCATCTACAGGGATGCAGAGGTCACTTAGGCTCCTAAGCTGAATATGGGCCCCAGATCATATCAAATCAATGGGGTTTACAATCAACAATATTTATACACCTTTCCCATATTTGGGAGCTACTCTCTTCCCTGATCCAGCTTTCTTATCCTTCTGCCAGCCATAACATCATCTCCCCAGATAATAATTCGGATCTACCTGCATATCAGATTTCAGGCTCAGGCAAAAAACAAACAAACAAACAAAAAAACTAGTATAGCCACAGGCCCTTTGAATATACCTAAAATATGCCTACTAGCTATCTACAAAACAGAGACACCCCCCCCCAACTGTTCACCTTTAGGCCCATGATTGGTCAACAATTTGTTTGCCTTTGTATGTTAACTCTCTTTTCAACCACCATGTTCCAGATGCTAGCAGGATGCCAACCAGACTTCCCTGGATAGACAACCCCACCAATGTGTCCTGGAGCTCTGCTTCCCCAGAGTCCTTCTCCAACAGGGAAAGAGAAAGACAGGCTAGGAGTATGGATTGACCTCTCAATGCCCATGTTCAGCAGGGAAGCAATTATAGAAGCCAGACCTTTAACCTTCTGCATCCCACAAGGACTCTCCTAGAGGGTTAAAGAATAGGAAAGCTATCAGGGGAGGGGAAGGGATACAGAGTTCTGGTGGTGGCAATTGTGTGGAGTTGTAGCCCTCTTATCCTATTGTTTACTCAATGTTTCCTTTTTATAAATAAAAAAATAAAAAATAAAATAAAATGGCATAATGCCAAATGCAAAACTTAATAAACAGCATAACTTGAAAAAAATCTACACAATTTAACTTGATGAATACCTGGTGATGTGATTAGTCCTTTTAAATAAAGCACATGATCTTGCCAATGTGTCCTGGAACATAACATCTCCAGAGCGCTACTCTTTTAAAGAAAGATAGAGACAGGCTAGGTGTATAGACTGGTATACATCCATATCAAGCAGGGAAGCAATTAGAGAAGCCAGAAGCCCTTCCTTCTACACCCCACAAAGAATGTTGGTCCATATTTGCAGAGGAGGAAATGTTAAGGGAAAATTACCAGAGGACTCTGAACCCCAGATCCACCTGGATCAGGAAGTTTTTAATCAGGAATCTTTGTCTTTGCCCTACTACTGAGAGGGAAGAGAATTTGCAAAACGCCTAAAAGTGAAGCCCTGTCTCCTTTACTTGAGAAGGAAGAGTAAAAAGGCAGGGCTTTTAGAAGTTATAATAATAGGTGTAGTTGTGTCTTAGAAAAAATGTGAAATGGGCCTTGAAAGTAAATAAAAATGGGTATCAGCTTCCACATGAGGCCACCCATTTTTGCTCAAATCACCTACATGTTTCTCTGGTACATGCCTTTTCATTTTCCTGATTAAAAAGTTAACATCTCAGGGAGTCAGGGGGTAGCACAGCAGGTTAAGTGCCCATGGCACAAAGCTCAAGGACTGGCATAAGAATCCTGGTTAGAGCCCCCGGCTCCCCACCTGCAGGGGAGTCGCTTCCCAAGCGGTGAAGCAGGTCTGCTGCTGCAGGTGTCTTTCTCTCCCCTTCTATGTCTTGCCCTCCTCTCTCCATTTCTCTTTGTCTTATCCAAAAGCAGTGACATCAATAACAACAATAATAGCTACAACAAATAAAAAACAAGGCTAACAAAAGGGATATAAATAAATGAATATTAAAAAATCAATATCATGGAGGAAAAACTATGAGGTGAGATACTTAGAGTTAGGGAAAATTTTAATAATAGAGTAAAACCCACTCATTTGAGTCTTATAAATGCAAAGAAAAAAAGGAGAAGTAGATGGAGGTGGAGCTGAAGCTGAAGCTAGAGGAGAAAAATCCTTGTTACAGGACATATAGTCAATAGAGTTAAACTACTCATTAATTTAAAAAGAGAGACAGAGAGAGAATACTGTGTCTTTTGGTACAAAATGAATGGAACAGGTGGTGAGTATGCTTAGTGAAGGAAGTGGAGGACAACTATGGAACTATGGCATAATTTCACTCATATGCAATATATAGAGAATGGAAGCACATGAACTTAAAAAGAGAAAAGACATATATATTCAACTCATATATATGGCACCTTGGACGGACTATGGTGACTATTGTTCAAGTAGGGTGTGGCACAGATCTGGTATAGAACTGTACCCCTATTTTTTTTTATTTAAGAAAGGATTAATTAACAAAACCATAGGGTAGGAGGGGTACAATTCCACACAATTCCCACCACCCAATCTCCATATCCCACCCCCTCCCCTGATAGCTTTCCCATTCTCTATCCCTCTGGGAGCATGGACCCAGGGTCATTGTGGGTTGCAGAAAGTAGAAGGTCTGGCTTCTGTAATTGCTTCCCCGCTGAACATGGGCATTGACTGGTCGGTCCATACTCCCAGTCTGCCTCTCTCTTTCCCTAGTAGGGTGTGTCTCTGGGGAAGCTGAGCTCCAGGACACATTGGTGGGGTCTTCAATCCAGGGAAGCCTGGCCAGCATCCTGATGGCATCTGGAACCTGGTGAAGAGAGTTAACATACGAAGCCAAACAAATTGTTGAGCAATCATAGACCCAAAGGTTGGAATAGTGGAGAGGAAGTGTTAGGGATGTACTCACTGCAAACTCTAGTGTACTTCTGCTTTCAAGTATATATTTTGCACTAGTTTATGGATACGTGTGAACATATGCTCTCTCTCACAGAAAGTGGTGTATATCTAGGTTTTGGGACTTTGTTAGAAAGTGAACCACCTAAGATGAAATTAGAGTATACTATGAAAGGAAAGGTCTCACCCGAGTAATGCAGCTGAAGGGTTGTCATTCCACACGTGAAGTCTCTGGACACAGTCTGAAGTGAAGCATGTTGAGGTGGCAATCGTTGCGTTGGTTAGGTTGTGATCGGCAGATGCAATATTATTTGATATGGATTGGGAGAGGCAGACGGGAAAGTGGGCCCTATCCAAGGGTTCCAGGACTGGGGGAAGTAGGGGCTCTATAGTGGAGATGTGAGGTTCCTGCTGTCTTAGGGTTCAAAAAGACAATTGATAGTTAATGTTATCATCACATTATTTGGTAATTGGGTTAACTTTGAAAAGTCCTTTTGTAAGGGTTTGCTGTACAGTACCCAGTTTCTTGTATATAGCTGTGCTATTGGATGCTTCTGATCTACTTGGTCTAGGCTTTTGAGAGAGCCCGCATATCAAATACACAGCCTATATATTAAAAAGATTCAGTTTGTGTTTTGAAAAACTTTGAGACATACAATTGTACCCCTATTTTTTTATAACCTTGAAAATCACTATTAAATCACAAATAATTTTTTTTAAATGTCTGTTCAGTTCTTCCATTTTTAAATAGGATTGTTTTTCTTTTGTCACTGAGTTTTGTGAGTTCTTTAGAGTGGATATTAGCCCTTTGACATGTGACATGTACACATCTTTTTTCACTCTGTATGGTGGCTATCTGTTTTGGTGATGGTGTCTTTTGCTGTACAAGAGCTTTTCAGCTTGATGAAGTCTCAGTAATTTTATCTTTTCTTTTGTTTTCCTCAAGCTGTTGGGCTTGAGACTGCAAAGATATTTCCAAAATAGACATTTTATAGTGTTCTGCCAACGTGTTTTCTCTATGTGCTTTATCGTGTCTGCTGTTTCATTTAAGTCAAAGTTTTCACACATACATAAGTAAATTTATTAATATATACAGTGTATTATATTGACTATTTTTCAATACAAAAACAACTTAATCTTATAAATTTTATGCACTGCATTTTTCAAAAGATAAAATTATGCTTAGATGTGCTAAATAGCTTGACTAAAATTATTCTACTAACAGGGGTCAGAGCTGGGATTCAAATTCCTCTAATTGGTTTTAGAAACACTTTGTTCTCACTTAAATTGTCTTGGTTTTTACCACCTCCATCCTCTGATAAAAATGCAGCTTGCATTGGTTATTGATTTATAGTTTACACATAAATTTATTGGGTAGGTGAATTCATAAATATGGTTTCCATGAATAAAGATCAACTAAAAGTGTACATATCTATGTCTATAAATGTTTATGTCTACATCTAACTTTATTTAAATCTATATTTTTAATATATCTGTATTTCAACATATGCGATTGTTTAAATCCTTATCTTATGCTCCTATACTGCTGAATCTTCCAAGAAATAAGCATGTATGTCAATAGCAAACATACTTTAGAAGTTAAATTATCCTTCCAAAGAAAGGGTCCTCCAATATATTCTGACTAAGAAAATTAAAACCTGAATCCTATCTAAAAGACAGTTACATCCAAGGGTAATGAATAGTCATCTTCTCTGGAGTAATCATTTTCTAAAAGCATAATAAATAATAAGGGAGAATAGACAACTGATCCAGGGGGTGGGGTAGTGGTGCACCTAGTTAAGAGCACATAGTATTATGCCAAGAACTTGTGCAAGGATCCTGGTTTGAGCCCCATTCCATATTTGCAAGGCACTCTACACCAGTGGTGAAACAGATATGCAGGTGTCTATCATTCTGTTTCCCTTTCTTTCTCCCCTTCCCCTCTCAATTTCTCTCTGTCCTAAATAATAATAATAATAATAATAATAATAATAATAATAGAAAAAACTGGGCCATCAGAAGCAGTGGATTGGTAGTGCTGCAACCAAGCCACACTGATAATCCTAAAGGCAAAAAAAAAAAAAAGGCCCATCAGTTCATAAAACTTGACATCTCTTAATTTCGAAGTTTTTCTTCTATAATGCAGACTACTACATATGCAGGAAAGCATTCTAATTTTGTCAAAACCTAGAGAATGGCACTTGGGGACTTAGCACTAAGTGGTTATGTTTGCTGCTTTCCTTGTGAATAATAAAGCATCTATATTTTAACACAGGGTTTAATGTCTTTTGTCAGCATATGTATATGGACATGAGAAAGGCAAACTTGTTAGCTTACTTAAGTAGGAGAAATATGAGACTGTGGTGATGCAATATCCTGGCGACCATGGATGGAAGTCCCAACACAGTGCTGACATCAGCCTTGGTGACAGAGTATGCAGTGATCTATGCAGGCACATGGTGGATTGTGAGTGGATCCAGTCTGTGCTGGTGTACAAAGCATTGTGGGTAGTCTGAATAGACATAAAAGAACAGCCAGCCAGAAGTCATTCTCTTTGGCTACTGCTGCTTCTCCTGGTCAGATACATCTCGGTGGAGGAACTGAACACGTGTGACTCTGCTAACAGGTAAACTTTTAGACCCCTCTGTAGCCATGAGTAACCCTTACCAGAGCTGATAATTGTTTATCTTATTGGACTAAACTTTTGATAACTATATTCAGATGTTATGGACCTAGCATACTTTTAACCCTTGGTGATAATTGCTTATCTTGCCTTTGACCTGTTTCACCCTAATAAACCTTGTATTGTTTAAACCAGTTCCCAGCTCCCTGCTGTGAATCCCTTTATGTGCAGCAGCTCCCAACCAAACTCCTTTTTGGTTAAATTACAACATGAGGGGAGTTGGACAGTAGCGCAGCAGGTTAAGTGCACGTGGTGCAAAGTACAAGGACCAGCATAAGGATCCTGGCTGGAGCCCCCAGCTCCCCACCTGGAGGGGAGTTGCTTCACAGGCTGTGAGGCAGGTCTGCAAATGTCTATCTTTCTCTCCCCCTCTCTGTTTTCCCCATCTCTCTCCATTTCTCTCTGTCCTATCCATCAACAACAACATCAATAACAACAACAATAATAACTACAACAATAAAACAACAAGGGCAACAAAAGGGAATAAATAAATATTTTTTAAAAAATTACATGAGACCCCCTCACATTTTGTATTTTTACTACGTTAGACAGCACAACTGACTAAAAACGGAACAAAACAGAACCTTAGAAAATATTTCTGAAAAAAGATGCAATATATATATATGACTGTAATTATAAAAAGTGAGGGGCCTATTTTCTATAAGTTCAACCTAAGTATAAGCCTCGACAACACATGCACCATCCTCCAACACACATGTATTTACATTTGGTAAGGCCTTAAACTCTCCTGGTTTTGCACCTTTTATTATTTAGGATAATTCATTTTATGTAAAAAAAGAAAACACTCCACAGTTTCGTTTTTTTTTTTAAAGACTACTTGGTCAGTGATACTCAATATGTTCTAGTTTAGAGTTTCAGATTTTTACCAACTTGATTTTCTATGAGTTGGTTCCATTCCCTCCTGTAGTCATTTAGCAGCAGTCCTGAATGACTTCGAATTATATTTCACTTGCAAGCCCCAATGCCTCCCTGAATCTAAGGGGGTTCAAGAAATGTTAATCCCTGCTAAATTACAAACAAGTTTACATTATAAAGGTGGGAGTAAAAATTTTCTGGAAATACAACTCTGTCACTTACACCTTAATAAAATACACCTCCACTACAAGCCCATTTTAATAATACACAAATAGACTCTTACAGTTATTGTAAAAATGGCTGGTTCATTTCAACACCTCTTTTCTTCCCTTATACACTCCATTCTCTTTTTTTATTAATTCTTAAAATTTAATATTTTATTTAACTTGTTTGTATTCAGTTGTCTGCAGAAGAAAATTTTTATTTTTCCACCATCAGGGTTATTTCTGGGGATGAGTTCACCATTCCTGTTTGCTATTATTATTAATTAATAGTAAAGAATGACACTGAGAGAGGAAGAGGAGATAGGGAGAGAGAGACAGACCTGCAGTTTCAGTGCTCATGAAATTTCACCCTGAAGGTTGGAAGCAGGAGCTGAAACCAAGCTTGTTGTACATGGTAACATGTGCACTTAACCAAGTGTCCCAGCACCCAGCTTCCAGAAGAAACTCTTTTAAGGTAGAGATAGTGATAGAGAAAGAGAGTGAAAGAGACCGCACTCACAGCACCAAAGCATCCTGCAATGTGTTAGGGGACTGGGCTCAAGCCTGGGTCAAGCACATGGCAAAGCAGAGCACTAGCCATGTGAGTTACTTAATTGACCAGAAATTTCATTTCCTAACTAATTTTTATAAGTATTCTCTAGTAACTGCCCCCTATTTATATTCTCATTCTCTTCAGGTGATAGAAAGAATGCATTTTAACATTCAGTATGTGAACCTATAACTCACACATCACTTGCTTTCCCCCCTGAATTATCATTAAAGGGCAAAAATGAGAAGAGGAAGAAAAAAAAAAAACATATATAAGCTTTCCTCCCAGATATTGGTTGGTTTGTGTAATGTGACAAAAGCCATAACATAGTGGTATTTTTATATATATTGAATCATTACATTTCTAGGATCAAATGATATGTTAATTAAAACTCTAATATAGCATAATATGAAATTCTGCTTCATTTAGTATAATTGTGCTGTTTCAAATATGAACATGTTAAGTATAGAGAAACTGAAAGAAAAGATGCATCTCATTATATGTGACAGGGGAGACGATGATCAAGCAATCTGAGCCAAGTTTATGTTTCAGTAGCAATTTACATACAACATCACCGCTTCATGAGCTAGATCACATTTTACTTTTTTTTTCTCATTGACCTTCTACTGCATATAGTATAGAATACAACTTTTTGAAAAGACCTATTTTCAGGAGAACGAGACCAGAGAATACCTGCATCAGACTTGGCATGTATTAGCACCATGAGTACCCATTCATTGGGGAAACTGACGATCCTTCCTAGCCGACTGAATGCACATGGATCCCAGTCACTTTCAAAGCCAGCAACAAGCAGCTCCTGACAGCTTTCAACCTGACGCTGTTGACTGGCTACAGAAGAAGGGCAAACACTAGAAGAAGAAGAAGCACTGGGGACTGGAATGTGACCTAAGAAATGCAAGTCTAGTACACTTGCCCTCAAAATTTTATTTAGCACAAAATTTTATTTACCCACAATACTTATCAAAATACCTAGTTCACACATAATTTACATGTTTGTTAAGATCTTCAAAATTTCTTATGTGACAAGTAAAATATACTTTAGAAATTTACTGGAGGACCTGAGTGGTGGTGGGTACAACTGGTTAAGCATCCATGTTACCATGCTCAGGGACCTGGGTTCAAGCTCCCAGTCTTCACTTGCAGGGCGGAAGTTTTATTTTATTTTTTTTATTTTTTATTTAAGAAAGGATTAACAAAACCATAGGGTAGGAGGGGTACAATTCCACACAATTCCCACCCCCCAATCTCCATATCCCACCCCCTCCCCTGATAGCTTTCCCATTCTCTATCCCTCTGGGAGCATGGACCCAGGGTCATTGTGGTTTGCAGAAGGTAGAAGGTCTGGCTTCTGTAATTGCTTCCCCACTGAACATGGGTGTTGACTGGTCGGTCCATACTCCCAGTCTGCCTCTCTCTTTCCCTAGTAGGGTGTGTCTCTGGGGAAGCTGAGTTCCAGGACACATTGGTGGGGTCTTCAGTCTAGGGAAGCCTGGCCGGCATCCTGATGACATCTGGAACCTGGTGACTGAAAAGAGAGTTAACATGCGAAGCCAAACAAATTGTTGAGCAATCATGGACCCAAAGGTTGGAATAGTGGAGAGGAAGTGTTAGGGGGGTACTCACTGCAAACTCTAGTGTACTTCTGCTTTCAAGTATATATTTTGCAGTAGTTTACGGATACGTGTGAACATATGCTCTCTCTCACAGAAACTGGTGTATATCTATATTTTGGGACTTTGTTAGAAAGTGAACCACCTGAGATGGAATTAGAGTATACTATGAAAGGAAAGGTCTCACCCGAGTAATGCAGCTGAAGGGTTGTCATTCCACACGTGAAGTCTCTGGACACAAGATACTGGGTACTGTACAGCAAACCCTAACAAAAGGACTTTTCAAAGTTAACCCAATTACCAAATAATGTGATGAAAATATTAACTATTGATTATCTTTTTGAACCCTAAGACAGCAGGAACCTCACATCTCCACTATAGAGCCTCTACTTCCCCCAGTCCTGGAACCCTTGGATAGGGCCCACTTTTCATATGCCTCTCCCAATACATATCAAATAATATTGCATCTGCCGATCACAACTTAACCAACACAAAGATTGCCACCTCAGCATACTTCACTTTAGGGCGGAAGTTTTAGAAGTAGTGACGCAGTGTTTCAAGTGTCTCTCTTCTCTCTCCTCTTTCTCTTTCATTTTCTATCTCTATCAATGAAAAGTAAATAAAATATTAACCAATATTTATTAAAAGAAATTTATTGGATAAAGTAACTTTGAGTCTTAATTTGATTAGGTATTTTGTGACATGAATACAATAAACACTTATTTCGTAAACAAGAGTTAGAATGAAAATTAAAATAATTGTAAGCATTATATATTACTGTTAGTTCCTAAAGACTATAACATTTACCTCTATGATCTCATTTATTAAAATCATAGATTAACACTAATATGAAATACATTTTATATATCTAGTTATGAGACATAGGAAAGAGACCTAGAGGTAATTTGGGAATTGTCTTTTTTTTTTCCTTACCTCTTATTACTTTACCTACTTCTTTCAAACTAATGCATTATTCCTTTTAGAAACATCTCTGGTTTTCTACACTTTAATCTAACATTATTTTTAAAATCTTGTCATTCTTAATGGACTCTGAATGCCTTCAGCTTTTTTGTTTTATTTCTACTTATATAAAAATTGGGGGAAAAGCTTACCTAACACTCTGAATCTGCTAAGTTTGTAATTGAGACAATTTTGTACTTTCCATAGACTTTATAAGTACACATACAGTTTAATACCATTACTAACTTTCACAATAGTTTTAAAAAGTCAAATGATGAGATATAATTTAAATATATTAAGTAGTATATGTGTATATCATTAATATTTTATTTAGACATTTAGATGCAATTGTGTCTATTTTTAAGGACTTTTAAAATTTTATTCATTTTATGAAAGCTAGAGGGGGGGTAGGGAATAAAGAGAAGTCGGAGTAGCACTCTGGTATATGTAGTGCTGGGGATCCAATTTGAGATCACCCACTTTCAAGTTCACCACATTATCCACTGCACCGCCTTCCAGGTTGCTAGAATGTATTTTAACTTAATTGGCAATCTGCTAAATAAGAAATCTTAATTCAGTTGTGATCACATATTAGTGAAATTATATTATGTTATACACATTAATATATAATATTTACAATTAATACATAATAATTCACTTGTTGATAGCAAAGACTAAACATAGGTACATTTATTCATCAAATAAGCTGAGATTACCTAAATATGTAAGGAATTTTGTTAGGTGGAGCTGTTATGTTTGGCATTTGGCACTTATATAGATTTCTCTTGTCTTCATCTAATGAGGGGAAAATGATGTGATACATATGTATGTATATACATACACATGTACATACACAAGTAAATGCATATGTATACATGTACATATATATATATATGTATATATTTGTTAAAGTGAAAAAACACTTGCTTTAATACTGGTACATAGCTAAAAACACACTATGTCCTATCTTAATCATTGTTATTGAGTAAAATTTTATTCTTCCAATTATTTTTAATTTTTTTTTGTAAAGCAAGATTGGGGAGACAGTGAAGCAGGAATATACAACACTTTCATGTTATAAGTCTTAGGTTCAATCCCTGGCACCTCTATGAACCAAAGCTGAGTGCTGCTTCAGTTTTTTTTTTTAAGTAAATAAATAAGTATGTATGCATGTATTGAGACATAAGTATACATAAGCTTATTTTTATCTCTTAAGTTATTTTTTGCAAAATCAAAAATCTTATGTGTATATGATCTTTATAAAGCTTTGATAAATCCTCATTGGTTAAAAAGACATTCTACTATTGTGTTCTGGATCACTCTAGGTCATTTTATTTGTTTGTTTGTTTGTTTATTTAGATAGACACAGAGAGGCAGATGGAGAGGTTTTTCTGGTATCACTTCAGGACTCGAGCCTGGGCCTGTGCATGAAGACACACTACCAAGTGAGGTATCTCCCAGGCCACTTGTGTTTATCTCTTAGGGTTTAAAATCTAGTTTCTTTCACTAGAGGAATATACATTTTTTTGTGATTTTATTTTATTTCATTTTATTTATTTATTTACTGCCTCTAGGGTTACTGTTGGACCCCAGTGCCTGCACTACGAATCCACTGCTCCTGGAGGCGGCTATTTTTTTTCCCCTTTAGTTGCCCTTGTTTATTGTTGTTGTTATTGCTGTTGTTATTATTGACTAGGACAGAGAGAGAAGGGGAAGGCAGAGGAAGAGAAACACAGACACCTGCAGACCTGCTTCACCGCGTGCACCGACACCCCCCCCCCCCCCCGTGGTAGGGAGCTGGGGACTTGAACCGGGATCCTTGAGCTGGTCCTTGAGCACTGCGCCACATGTGCTTAACCTTTGTGCTACTGGTTGGCCCCCGTGATTTTCTTTTAACTTTACTTTGGGAATGAATGTAGGAAGGGGCATTAAAATATTTAAAACGTAAAATCTAATTCAATGCTTTTAGTATCATTATGACAAACTTTTCTCTTTTTGGACAGTGATCTATTGAAAAAAATCTCTAATAGCCTTAAAAAACAGATTTAAACTGAAAATTGAACACTTTATAAAAGACACGACTAGCCATTTAAGTGCTGAGCTTCTCTAAACTGCTTTACATTTGGTTAATTATAGCCATGCACAGATGAATAGGAAAATGCATGAATAGATTAATGAATGGATGTTGTAGTGGTTGGAGTCAGTTTCTATAAGCTTGCAAACCTACTAGTAAATTCTTAGGCTTTTTTTTTTTCACATAAGCAGCCAGATTTTATTTGCATGTAAAAAACAATGAATGAGAGATTTAAAAACAAAATGTCATCAATCAAAGGCACCAGGTGTTAGTCAATGTATAAACAGGTGCTGAAGAACAGGTTGTTAGGCTGTGGTGGCTCCGTGCAGCATGGAATATTTTCACTCCTCTGTCCTGTTCCTAGTTTCTTCCTCTCTTAGGTATGTTTATACACTGGTTGTTAAATTGAGATGTTTTTACAAGCGAATTTATGGTGCAAAATAAAACTCAATATTATGTATATTTGTAAAACAATACTATTCAAAGCTTTCACTTCCAAATTACTTTCCTAAGTGTTACTATTGTACTTGCCTTTGATGTTATTTATATTCCACCAGTAGAATGGAAGCACTATATAATTATGAGCTTACATCTTCCTCACTTTCTGTTAAATGATGATTGACTGTTAGCTTGTTTTGTTTATTGTGTAAATTTAAAATTGGTACATCTTATCTGCCTGAACTCAAATGTTTTACTTGAATTTTCCAATATTTTCATTGTTTTTATAAGTTTCAGAAAATATGAATGAATGATCTTCATTACTGATTTGTCATCTCTCTTTTTTTTCTTTTCACAGTTGGGCTTCACACATGAATGGTTTTAACACTCCTGAGCCATTTTTCATTATTTTGTTCCAACAGAAAAAGAGGAGAGACACTCCAGCACCAGAGATGTCCCCTAACACTGTGGCACTTCCTCTCCATGGTACCAGAACTCAAAACTGGGCAAGGCAGGTGCTCTACCCAGCTCTGGTCAGCATTTCGTTACCAGTTATGATATCCAGTCAAAAAATAGGAGTCGTTATTATTCTACATACTGTATAAGAAAGCAAAAAAGTATGCCTACTTATTTGAAGATTTGAAGGAAAGTTGCTGTGAAACTGACTACTCAGGAAGACATAAGTTGTATTGTGGTTTCATCACTCTAAGGTCCTCTGCTGGCTTTTTTCTTTTTAAGATTTTTGTATTTTTTATTTTTATTATTATTTATTTATTTATTGGATAGAGACAGTCAGAAATCAAAAGGGAAAGGAATGATAGAGAGGGAGAGAGACAAAGAGACACCTGCAGCCCTGCTTCACCACACGCAAAGCTTTCCCCCTGCAGGTGGGGACTGAGGGCTTGAATCTGGGTCCTTGTGCATTCTAACATGTGCACTCAGCCAGGTGCGCCACCTTCTACTGTACTGGCCCCTGTACTGGCTTTTATAGACATTTATATAGCATCAAAAAGATCAGATTATACATAACTAAATAACTGTCATAAATATGGCTGCTAATGGGAGCACTCTCCAGATTTTTAACAGTTTAGTACAGATGCTCAACTCTTACATATTTTATCAAACTTGACTAATAAATGTAAGGTCAGAATAGGTGCTCAGATACTTTGTCAGTAGCTTGATGCTAGTCATTCTGAACAGAAACTTTCAATACAAAATGTAAACATAATTATGCTTATTGGATAGCCTTCCTAGGCACATCCACATATATTTATGATTTCAAGACATAAAATAAAAGATTTTCCATAATTTCTTCAACAAAAAAAACAGACAGTTATCAAATTCATTTTTAGATTACACTGGATTATTTCATCTTTCATTATCTAAATACAATGTTTATTTAACATAGTGTTATCACAGTAAAATCAGTACATTCAGAACTTCACAGCTTGTATTTTACTTGCAGAAGAGATTATGCAATACTAAACATTTCTTTTCCTTTTTAAAAACCTTTGACAAATTGCAACATACTTCACACTGTGAATTGGCAAAATATCACCTAATTAGAAAAAAAAAAATCAGTGTGATTTTCTGTATTGTGATAGGATTAAAAGTGAACAAGCTCCCGGTTTCTTACATAATCCAGAAAATCGAAAAGTAAAAGAGTTTCTACTCACATTGAAAGTGTGATTTGGGAGTCGGGCGGCAGTGCAGCCAGTTAAGCGCACATGGCACAAAGCACAAAGACCAGCGTAAGGATCCCGGTTCAAGCCCCTGGTTCCCCACCTGTAGGGAAGTCGCTTCACAGGTGGTGAAGCAGGTCTGCAGCTGTCTATCTTTCTCTCCCTCTCTCTGTCTTCCCCTTCCCTCTCCATTTCTCTGGGTCCTATCCAACAACAATGACATCAACAACAATAAAAACAACAAGGGCAGCAAAAAGGAAATAAGTAAATATTAAAAAATACAAAGTGCGATTTATGATGTATTGCACCAAGTAAAAGACTCTGGGATGGGGGGAGGGTTCAGGTCCTGGAACATGATAGCTGAGGGAGACCTCGAGGGGGTTAAATTATTATGTGGAAAATGAGAAATGTTAAACATGTACAAACTGTATGTTACTGGTGACTTTAAATGATTAGTCCTCCCAATAAGGAGAAATATATATAAAGAAAGTATAATTTAGTGGCTCAGGAGACTACATACAGATAAATTTTAAGACTTGCAAGCATGTGGTTTTAAATCCAGTCCCTGTCACCACATGTGGCATAGAGAACCCTGTCTTTCTCATTCTAAGAATAAATATTTCCTTAAAAAAATAAAGCTAAGTTTTAGTTTAACTAAACTAGATCCAGTAAATATGGATTTTATTACTCCAGTTTCTACAAATCATAATATACTATTTCAATTCCATCTGTGCTCATCTTGAAAGTGTTCAGTGCCTTCTGATTTTATTTGGAGTGAGATAAAATCAATAAAATTTAGATTAAGTTTTTGTCTTTAATTCAGAGGAACATTAAAGATAATCTTGTCATGGTAAAAGATTTACCTGCATGAGGCCTTGATCCAACCCCTAGAAAGACATATATCAGAGCTGACAGTACTATGGCCTCTCTCTAGCTTTTCCTTTCTCTCATAAAAATACATAAATCTTAAACATTTCTTTAAAAAATTATTTTAGATGAGTTTGTGCTTCCACTGAACATGTACAGACACCAACATTCAGAAAAGATTTTCCTTTCTTTACCAGAAATCTCAGCTCCTCTTTGATGAAATCTGTAAAGTTTTGTTGTTGTTGTTGTTGTTGTAATATCTGTTTTCTGGGATATTACCAGCTTACTCTGACTAGGTTATCAGGCCCACCTTAGAAGTCTTTACTATTAATATTTTGTACATCTTTTTTTTTTTTTATTTAAGAAAGGATTAATCAACAAAACCATAGGGTAGAAGGGGTACAACTCCACACAATTCCCACCCCCCAATCTCCATATCCCACCCCCTCCCCTGATAGCTTTCCCATTCTCTATCCCTCTGGAAGCATGGACTCAGGGTCATTGAGGGTTGCAGAAGGTAGAAGGTCTGGCTTCTGTAATTGCTTCCCCGCTGAACATGGGCATTTTGTACATCTTTGATGTGAACTAGTTTCAAGCATTTTTCAGTGTATTTAATTAGAAGTAGTTTCTGAGTCAGAATCATACTTTGTATGTTTTTAATTAATTTCTATAAATTTTGCTGATAATATTTAGATTATAGAGTTTCTAAGCACAATAAATAACATTGCTATTTATATTCTTGTACAACCTGATGTAAATCAGCTTCAGGCATTTTTCAGTGTACTTAATTAGAAGTAAACTTTCTGGGTGAGAATTACGCTTCTCAGATCTCCTAATTAATTTCTATAAGTTTTCCAATTTTTAAAATCTATTTGTTTTCTAATTAGAGTTATTTTCCTCAGATTATTCAGTGCTTATTCATGTGAGTTGTAAAAGTGTCCATGCTATGATTTTCTTCACATTTCTGTAACTTAATATTTAAAAAATAACAACCTTTATTTAAAAAAAACAATAGTTTAAAATAAAACATTGAATGAATCATTAATCAGTGAAGATATGAACAGAAAAGTAGAAAATGTCTAGCTATAACCTCCAAACAGATTTATCTTAAGGAATTAAGAAAACCATTGGTAAGTTAAGTCAAACTTAAAAGACAAAAATGATGCCAGAAGTAGGTGATTCACAGGAGATCACCTGGAAGTCATAGTGAACCTCAGAAATCTTATTAGAAGCTGCCACCACAGACACTTTTAAACAGCATTTTTTGTAAGCTTCAGTAAATCTCAGCAATTGGATTTTGAGTTGTTGTCAATGTTAGCTGTCTGCATGCCAATGCTACTGCTTTCAAAAGATGTGGCTCCTCTCAGGTTTTTGCCTGCAATCTAACATAAAATAACTTTTTTTCTTCCAATTCTAAAATGTCTCTCAGAATTATGTGGAGTAATGGAACCTTAGCAAGTCTTCCGCTCTGGATCTGTGATGCACTGTGATATAAGATCCTATACAGCCCAGTCCATGGGGTCTCCACTCTCCAGTCAGCTGTATTTAGCCTCTGAGATCATTATCCAGTGTCTCTACTTCATACACTGTTCAACTATCAGTTATACAAAGTGTCAAAACATACAAAAGTTCTCTTATAAAAGAGTTTATATATTACTGTACACTTTTATGAATGAAAGTCAATGTTATTTTAGTTTAATCACAATCATATTCTGATAAACAATACAATAAATCTTAAGCTATAAGATCAACATGTCCAGTAAGGGGAAAAGGTGAGTCTGACAAATATATTTGAACATAAATATAAAGACGAAAACATGCCTACACTGGTGGAAGAAATGTAAACTCTTCCAAGCATTGTGGAAAATAGTCTGGAGACTCATCTAGAAATGAACATACCGTATCTATGACCAGGCAATTCTTCTCAGTGATATGTCCTAAGGAAATAGAACACCTGTCCAGAGAGATGTATGCACATCTATATTCACAGCAGCACAATTTGTAATAGGCCAAATTGGAAGCAATTCAGATGTCCAATGACAGATGAGTAAACTAAGGAAGTTGTGGTATATATGCACAAAAAAATGATGAATTCGTGCCCTTTGTCATATTTCGGACAACTTAAAGGTACAATGCTGAGTGAGTTAATCCAGAAGGAGGATGAATATCTAATGATCTCACTAGTAGGTGGAAATTAAGAAGCAAAAACAGTAAGAGAAAACATAAGGACAAGCTGGGTTGGGATATGGTATATTGCACCAAAGCAAAGAACTCTGGGGAAGGAAATAAAGGAACAGGGTGGTGGGGCCCTCAGATCCTGGTTCTTGATGGAAAAGGACCTAGGCTGTGGGAGAGAATGTCTTGCAGATAGTTATCAAGGGTTGATGAGATATTATACCTATGTGTCAACATCTTCACTGTTAACCTTTAGTCCCATAATAAAGTTCAGAATTTAAAAAATAGTGGAATATTTCTTCATGCAGAAGTGAAAAAAGCTTAAATTTCTACTAATATACTTTCAGTAACATAACAAGTATAAATACTCTTTTTATTATCATTGCTTACTTATTTGATAGAGACAGCCAGAAATTGACAGGAAGTGGGGGAGAAAAAGAGGGAGAAAGACAAAAGATCACTGAAGCACTGCTTCACCACTTGTGACACTTCTCCACTGCAGGTGAGGACCAGGGGCTTGAACCCACATCTTTATGCATTGTAACATGTATGCTCAACTAGGTGCACCAATACCCAACCCCCAAGTCTAAATACTCTCAATTGGATAAGTACAATTTATTTCATTTTTGGTTTCTAGGTGATGTACATCATGTTGCCAACCTTCTTCCTCTATTTGAACTCAATACATTTCTTTCATCTAGTTAGTACTTATAGTTAGAGCTTTGAAAACTACATACTTATAGCCAATAATATATCTTATAAATATATGCACAAAACTAGAAACTTTATATTGAACATTTTAAAATTAGATTTCAAATATTGGAATGTAATACTAAATAAAAATAGTTTCAAGTAGTTGGGGAGCAAGAGAAAAATTGCTTTTGACCCAAAAAATAAAGCTCAAATAGTATGCTTCAAGTGTTATTTATCCTCATACACTTTTAGTCCCCATCCTGATTCTGTCCTCTGTATCCCTTAATATAGCTCATATGTCTGCCTCTGCTGACTGTTCTTAGCAGAGTAAATTAAGAAAACTTAAAAAAAAACAAGTTTATGCAACTATATACCCCATCCTAAAATAAAGCAGACACTTACTTGTTTCATAGATTATTAAGGTAGGTGGCAAAATATTAACTGTGTCAACTGTGACTTTATTAAGAAATTCATTGCTGTAATAAAGAACAGTGCTGTCTTCAAGTTGTCTTTGAACAATTAGCCAAGTATGCCTTGTCAAATGTGGATAGAGTCCTCATGCTGCTAATGTTCAGCAATGAGATATTAAATGGTAATAAAGGGATTTCATCTTTTTGCACTAGGAAGCTATGAGAAACCCATAAGTGAGGCAATCATCAAACCTGAGGATGATGAATACAATTATTTCTACAACATTTTGTTTTATGTCTCATTAAATCAGTTGACCAGGTCCTTGATATGTTCTCTTCCCTTTCTTAGGTTCTTATAAAACATGTCTATATGTGTAAATACATTCATATGATACGGAAACACACGTGTCTATACAAGAACTGCTATCTTCACAGCTACCAGCATAGTGCACGAGCTTTGCTATGTATGTGACAGAGGTTCAGGCCTGGTACCCAGTGCACAGGTTTAACTTCAATGCTATGGTGTCTTTTCCTCTATCCCTCCATGTCTCTGTCTCTGTCTTTATCTAAAAAGTTGAGCTGGAAGGTTAATGATCTAGATATGACAAAAAAAAAATCTATATTAAGAATTTACTATATATCAAGAAGTTACTAACATACTGTGATTGGACTTAGACCTTAGCCTGGAAATCTAGCAGAAAGGCCTAAAAGAAGGACCATAAATTGCTTAATCAAATATTTATTATTTAGGCCTCGAAACCCTCCTCTCCTACCTCACACTTCACATCCCTTAATCACTCTATCTACTCAACTAACTACAGAAAAGAAAAGAAAATATATCTAATATCTTCTGACAGCATCAGCATTATTGTTACCTCTTGATAATCTTTAGAAGAAACATTGTATACAGTTGACCAAGAGATATACTGGCTATATGTATCTCAATTAAAGGGTAAGTATTGTCCCTATAACATCCTTTACTAGAGTCATCAAACAAGTAAATGCAGTAAAACTCAAGGTTAATTAAGACCCTACTAAAATCCTAGGTATATTTTCTCCCTAACATGAGGCAGAAATGACATTCAGTGCTAACAACTGAGAGAAAGTCTAAGCTCATCAGATAAATAAAGGGCTACAAAAGCAGGATAATGATGGAAGTAGCTGAGGAGGGTATCTAGGTCTAAGTAGGAAGTGTTTGATTAAGTAATTATTGGTGTCTTTTTAAGGTCTTTCTACTTGCTTGCTGAACTTACTGAGTCACTGCAAGCTATTGTTTACTTAAACTTTAAGGTATATATTTTCCCTTAACATGGATACCAGTGCACATGTGCCCTATCTCATGGACCCTGGTCTATATTTAAGTTCTGTGGCTCTAGTTAGGGAATCCTTGGATTCCCACAAATGCCGGGCACACACAAAGATATGATAGACCTAGACTTCTATTAGATCTCTCTTTCCATTCTTATTGGTCACTTCCAGCAGGAATGTCATCATAAGCACTCATGGGCCTCTCTAGGATCTAGCCCTCACTATAAAAGCAGTTGGTAGGGGCAGCCCCACTCTCTGAAGGGTGGTTGGGTCAATCTACTCTGTCACTTGAGGAAGACTGATCCTATAATGAGTGCATTCTAGAATGCTCCTGGTTGTGTCCATGGACTGCGATCTCAGCTTGACAGTGATACAGAGGTTACATAGCCTCCTGTGCTAAATATGAATGGATATATCCATATATATATGGCCTGGACCATATCTATGAGGTAGTTAATTGTATTTATAAACTTTCATAGAGTTTGGGAGCTACTGTCTTCCCTGGTCCAGCTTTTTAGCCCTATTCTCAACTCTAACACCATCTTCCCAGACAACAGTCCACCATGATGTTAGTTATCAAGCTCAAGTAAAAAATCACTGAAGTCATAGGCTCCTAAGTACATACCTAAAATGGACTTTCTAGCTTCTTTTCACCCTTAGATCCTTATTCTCATGTGCCCTATTACTACTTTTTGGTTCCAGTTTATTAAACATTTTGCCCTGCTTTCCACCTTACCATCTTTCAGCCACCAAGCTGCAGATGCTACTAAAATTCTATCCTACTTTGTTGGGCAGATGACCTCATGAATGTGTCCCAGTCCTCACCTCTCCACATCCCTACCCCACTAAGGAAAAATAAAAACAGTCTGAGAGTATAGATCATCTTTCCAATGCCCATGGCCAGCAAAATGTCAATTACAAAGGCCATAAAGCACACCCTCTGTACACCATAAAGAATACCCTCAGAGGGAGAGAAATGTTAGTGAATGATTACCAGAGGGCTCTGAACTCGAATTTAATCAAGACCCAGGGAAGAAAAACAGAAGGACATTCAAAAATAGCAACAGGTGTAGCTTTGACTTAGAAAGGAAGAGAAGGCATAACCATAGGAAAATTTGGGCAAATATATATATATTTATTTATATTATATAATAATATATATAATATATAATTTACATTATATATTATATATATTATATATATATAATATTCAACCCATGTCTGTGACCTTGGAAGAACTATTGAAGTTTCCAGTAGAAGGAATGGGGACACAGAACTCTGGTGGAGGGAACAGTGTGGAAATATACCCCTGTTATCTCCTGACTTATTAAATTACTAATAAAAATTAAACATTATAAAATAGAATTTACTCCAAAGCAACGATTGCCACCTCAACATGCTTTACCTCAGGCTGTATCCAGAGACTTCACGTGTGGAATGACAACCCTTCAGCTTCATTACTCGGGTGAGACCTTTCCTTTTATAGTACACTCTAATTTCATCTCAGGTAGTTCACTTTCTAACAAAGTCCCATAACCTAGATATACACCAGTTTCTGTGAGAGAGAGCTTATGTGCACACGTATCCATAAACTACTGCAAAATATATACCTGAAAGCAGGACTACACTAGAGTTTGCAGTGAGTACCTCCCTAACACTTCCTCTCCACTATTCCAAGCTTGGGATCCATGATTGCTCAACAAATTTTTTGGCTTCATATGTTAACTCTCTTTTCAATCACCAGGTTCTAGATGCCACCAGGATGCTGGCCAGGCTTCCCTGGATTCAAGACCCCACCAATGTGTCCTAGAGCTCAGCTTCCCCAGAGACACACCTTACTAGGGAAAGAGAGAGGCAGACTGGGAGTATGGACCGACCAGTCAACGCCCATGTTCAGCAGGGAAGCAATTACAGAAGCCAGACCTTCTACCTTCTGCAACCCTCAACGACCCTGGGTCCATGCTCCCAGAGGGCTAGAGAATGGGAAAGCTACCATGGGAGGGGGTGGGTTATGGGGATTGGGTGGTGGGAATTGTGTGGAGTTGTACCCCTCCTACCTTATGTTTTTGTTCATTAATCCTTTCTTAAATAAAAAATCAATAAAAAAGAATTTACTACTGATAGAATTATGAAAATATAGAGAATTCCATGATAAAATTATAGAGAAATGTATTAACACCACATTTTTATAAGAACAAAAGTTCATTCATGATACATCTATCACTATCATTAGATAGTATCTGTAACTGAAATCATTAGTCTTAGTTTTAATTTATCCTCCTTATTCTTAAAACATACCATTCCAACTTCTTGTAACACAATCAACATCTTTATAGTTTACATTAATAGCAAAACATGAAAATATAAACAAAATATTATATAGTGAATGATTTACTAAAAAATGGATACCACTTGCTAAATTAGTTCACTTGTGAGAATTTTCAATTTTCTACACCCCATGAAAGGCAGTGTGGTTGATAAGACAAGTCACTGAATTTATGATATACTTCCCAAAGTAGGTATATAATATCACACATACTCAACAGCAATTATTGGCTTTTCAGTCATTGTAAAGGTCATCAAGAGTACCATTTAAATAATATCAATGGTTACAAAAGTAGCTTAACTTCTTAGCTTTACTTTGATAATCATCAAAACAGTCTATTCTATTTCTGTCCCAAAATACTGTGTGGTTCTTTAGTTTTGTTTTTTTTTCTGTTTCAAGTGGTAAATAAAAATATAGCTACATCTTATGCTTTTATATGAAGAAAAAAAGTTTTAAACACCTAGTAAGCTTTTTTTTAAATTTCTTTATTGGGAAATTAATGTTTTACATTCAACAGTAAATACAATAGTTTGTACATGCATAACATTTCCCAGTTTTCCATATAACAATATCTAGTAAGCTTTTAAGATAAACTCTGTTTATATTTTGACAATATGAACTCACTGTACTTTGCCATCCAAGTTGTTTTCAACATTTCATTGGATAAATATACTATAGAAACACTTATTGATCCATCCTTAGCTGGTAACACTCTATTTCTGTTTATGGCTAATTGCTTCATCTACTCTCTTTAACGTGACATGATAAGTTAGGATAATGGCCTCCCAATACTATTATGTCATTGGCTTAAGGGACACTAGACATATAATTAGTCCAGTTTTCTACAGATCTAAATCTAGAGCTAATAATGAAGTCCAAAAATCTATAACTCCACCCAAGGGCACTTCTTAGGAGCTCAAAACTATACTCAGGCAGGGAAGATAATCTCACAATCATTCATGGCAATACTACTCTTAATACTCATAATGTTTCCTGAAAAAAAATTTTGTGATTCCATAAATTTTATACTTTTATACTTAAATCATGTATTTATTTTACTTTATCTCCTATACATATGTATGCCATTCATACGTACACAATGAATGCATCAATGAGTACCAGAACTCTATAAATGAAAATATTATATCAATAACACTGATGTTTAGGTAATTTCATCTTTTTAGGCAATATTTCATTTATACTTAGGAGAGAAAGTACCTCTCCTCTTTGGCATATAGTGATAAAAGGATCGGCTCTTATGGCCTCAGATATGTTTTCAAGTCCTGTGCTCCCACAATGTCCCTGATATAATTTCATCTTGGAAACAATGTTTTAGTATAGTTTTAAATAATCAGCATCAACTTTTATTAAGTGATTTATTTTTTATTACAATTTGATGAAGATGGAAAAAAGTTTAAAGAACTTTATAGTTTTACAGAAATGCAGAATTAAGATATTCTCTACTATTTATAGAAAATATATATATACCTTTTATAATGTAATTTTTATTATGAGCGGGGAACTTTCTCCTTCTCTATTGTTGTTGGATTGGTATACTAATCCATTAATGCAGGCCATAATTTCCAAATTTGTATATGCATTAGTCACTGAACACTTAGTTACTACTGATAAATCAAAGACCACAAAGAGCAGTAAGGAAAGAAAATTAAGATACACAGTACTAGTGTAAAAGTTTGGTAGTTTAAAATTGCATCCGTGGGTTGAGAAATAGCTCACCATTAGCTGGGGCCCTATTCGGAAAGTCCTGAGATTCCTGAACAGACATGATGAGCCTAGACCTCAAATAAGTCCCTCTTGCCTTGTTACCAGTCATATCTATCAGGAACAACACAATAGACCCCTTTGTGGGCCTCCCATAGGACCCTACCCTCAAATTGGATCAACAACAGTAGAGAATGTTCCATCCTCAGAAGGGAGGATGTACAGCGTAATCTATGCTACACCTGAGGAAGATGGGTTGGTACTGGGGCAGCTTGGAATGTTCCTATTCATGACCACAGAATGTGAGCTCAGATCTACAGGGATGCAGAGGTCACATAAGCTCCTAAACTGAATATGGGCCCAAGACCAAATCAAATAGATGGGGTTTACAGTCAACAATATTTATACCCCTTTCCCATATTTGGGAGCTACTCTCTTCTGTGATCCAACTTTCTGGTCCTTTTCCAGCCATGACATCATCTCTCCAGACAATAACTTGGACCTACCGGTATATCAGATTCTAGGCTCAGGAAAAACAAACAAACAAACAAAACCTAGTATAGCCACAGGCCCTTTGGAATATAACTAAAATATGCCTACTAGCTATCGACAAAACAGAGTACCCCCACCCCAAATATTCACCTGCACTATTCCAGCCTTTAGGTACATGACTGGTCAACAATTTGTTTGGCTTTTTATGTTGACTCTCTTTTCAGCCACTGGGTTCCAGATGCTATCAGGATACCAACCAGACTTCCCTGGACAGACAACCCCACCAATGTGTCCTGGAGCTCTGCTTCCCCAGTCCCAACGCTACTAGGGAAAGAGAGAGACAGGCTGGGAATATGGATCGACCTGTCAATTCCCATGTTCAGTGGAGAAGCAATTACAGAAGCCAGACCTTCAACCTTCTGCATCCCAAAATGACCCTGGGTCCATACTCCCAGAGGGTTAAAGAATAGGAAAGCTATCAGGGGTGGGGAGGGGATACAGAGTTCTGGTGGTGGGAATTGTGTGGAGTTGTACCCCTCTTGTCCTATGGATTTGTCAACATTTCCTTTTTATAAATAAATAAATAAATAAATAAAAATATACAAAGAGCTTCAGCAAAATTAGCAACAAAAAAGCAAATGACCCCATCCAAAAGTGGGCAGAGGATATGAACAGAACATTCCTACAGAAGAGATCCAAAAGGCTAACACAAAAACACAAAAAAATTGCTCCATCCCCATCTGCAGAGGGAAATCTTTACGCATGGTGAGGCAGGGCTGCAGGTGTCTCTCTGTCTCTGTTCCTCTCTATCACCCTCTCCTGCTTGATTTATGGATGTCTCTGTCTAATAAATAAAGATAAAAAATTTAAAAAAAAGAAAAATTGTTCCAGATCATTGATTGTCAGAGAAATGCAAAGCAAATAAAGACAACATTGAGATACCACCTCAACCTTGTGAGAATGGCATACATCAAAAAGGACAGCAAATGCTGGAGAGGCTGTGTGGACAAAGGAACTCTTCTGCACTGCTGGTGGGAATGTAAATTGGTCCAACCTCTGTGGAGACCAGCCTGGAGAACTCTCAGACTAGACATGGAACTTCCATATGACCCAGTAATTCCTCTCCTGGGGATATACCCCAAGGATGCCCTAACACCCAACCAAAAAATATGTGTACACCGGGGGTTGGGCAATGGTACAGTGGCTCAAAGCGCATGTGGTGCAAAGCACATGGACTGGCGTAAGGATCCCGGTTCGAGTCCCCGGCTCCCCACCTGCAGGGGAGTCACTTCACAGGTGGTGGAGCAGGTCTTCAGGTGTCTATCTTTCTCTCCCCCTCTCTGTCTTCCCCTCCTCTCTCCATTTCTCTCTGTCCTATCCAACAACAAACAACATCAACAATGGCAGTAATAATAACCACAACGAGGCTACAACAACAAGGGCAACAAAAAGGGGGAATAAATGGCCTCCAGGAGTGGTGGATTCATGGTGCAGGCACCGAGCCCAGCAATAACCCTGGAGGGAAAAAAAAATGAAAAAAGAAAAAAAAATGTGTACACCTATGTTCATAGCAGCACAATTTGTAATAGCTAAAACCTGGAAGCAACCCAGGTGCCCAACAACCAATGAGTGGCTGAGAAAGTTGTGGTATATATACACAATGGAATATTGTGCACCTATTAAGAACAATGAACCCACCTTCTCTGACCCATCTTAGATGGAGCTAGAAGGAAATACGTTAAGTGAGCTAAGTCAGAAAGAAAAAGATGAATATGGGATGATCCCACTCATCAACAGAAGTTGAGAAAGAAGAAGAAAAAGGGAAACTAAAAGCAGGATTTGACTGAATTTGGAGTAGAGCACCAAAGTAAAAACCCTGGGGTGAGGGTGAATGTTAGGCTTCCCAGGGTGGGGTAGGGGTGGTGGGGTGGTGGATGGAAAGGGACACAGTCTTGGTGGTGGGAACGGTGTTTATGTACTCCTATTAATTTGTAGTCATATAAATCACTATTTAATTAATATGAGAGGGGAAAAATGATTGTATGTCTCAAACTTTTTAAAGCACAAACCGAACCTTTTTTTTAAATATTTATTTTATTTATTTATTCCCTTTTGTAGCCCTTGTTGTTTTATTGTTGTAGTTATTATTGTTGTTGTCGTTGTTGGATAGGACAGAGAGAAATGGAGAGAGGAGGGGAAGACAGAGAGGGGGAGAGAAAGATAGACACCTGCAGACCTGCTTCACCGCCTGTGAAGCGACTCCCCTGCAGGTGGGGAGCCGGGGTTTGAACCGGGATCCTTATGCCGGTCCTTGTGCTTTGTGCCACCTGTGCTTAACCCGCTGCGCTACAGCCCGACTCCCCCAAGCCTTTTTAATACATAGGCTGAGTCTTTACTATGTTGACTCTCTCAAAAGCCTAGACCAGGGAGAACAGAAGCAACTGGTGGCACAGTTATATACAAATAATGTCATAGGACATAAATTATGGTGATGTTGTGTATGATACAGCAAATCCTAACAAAGGGATTTTTCAATGTTAACCCAATTGCCAAATAATGGATTATAGCAATCTATTGTTTTCTTAACCCTAAGACAGCAGAGACCTCCCACTTACTCAATAGAGCCTATATTTCCCCCAGTGCTGGAACCTTTAGGGTGGGGCTCACTTTCCTGAATGCTTCTCTCAATTCATACCAAATAATATTTCATCCACTGATCCCAACCTAATCAACACAAGGAGTACTACCTCAGTATGCTTCACTTCAGACTATGTCCATAGATGTCAGGTGTGGAATGTCAACCCTTCATCCTCATTACTAGGGTGAGACCTTTCCTTTCACAGGATTCTGTAATTCCATTCCAGGTGGTTCACTTCCTAACAAAGTCCCAAAACCTAGATATAGACCAGGTCCCATGAGATAGAGCATATGTCCACATGTATCCATAAATTAGGGCAAAATATATACCCGAAAGAAGTACACAAAAGCGGGGGTCGGGCGGTGGTGCAGTGGGTTAAGCGCATGTGGCGCAAAGCGCAGGGACCGGCGTAAGGATCCCGGTTCGAGCCCCCGGCTCCCCACCTGCAGGGGAGTCGCTTCACAGGCGGTGAAGCTTGTCTGCAGGTGTCTATCTTTCTCTCCCCTTCTCTGTCTTCCCCTCCTCTCTCCATTTCTCTCTGTCCTATCCAACAACGAATTGCATCAACAAGGGCAATAATAATAACCACAACGAAGCTACAGCAAGGGCAACAAAAGGGGGAAAAAAATGGCCTCCAGGAGCAGTGGATTCATGGTGCAGGCACCGAGCCCAGCAATAACCCTGGAGGAGGAAAAAAAAAAAAAGAAGAAGTACACAATAGCCTGCAATGAGTCATTATAAATTTCCTAATGAAATAGTATTTAATTAGACTTAGATGTCCTCCTCATCTACTTCCTATTACATTTATTCGCTCACTCCAAAGCTAACCTTATCAAAGCAAGGACTGCAAAAGCTGAATAAGGGCAAGTGATGACATACTTTAGTGATGACTCTTTAGTCACTAAGATATAAGGTCTGCCTTATATCTTAACTCTTTTTCAGTCACCAGGTTTCAGATGCTACCATGATGCCAACCTGACTTCCCTGGGCAGACAGCCCCACCAATGTGTCCTGGAGCCCCTCCCCAGACTCCTGTCCCACTAGAGAAAGAGAGGCTAGGAGTATGGATTGAACTACCAACACCCATGTTCAGCAGGGAAGCAATGACAGAAGCCAGACCTCCCACCTTCTGCACCCCATAATAATCCTAGCTCCATACACCCAGAGGGTTAAAGAATAGGAAATCTATCAAGGGAGGGGATGGGATATGAAATTCTGGAGGTGGGAATTGTGTGGAATTGTACCCCCTCTTATCCTATGGTCTTGCCAATATTTCCAATTTATAAATACAAATTATATAAAAATTTAAAAAAGAAAATAAAAAGCAATCCTTGGTACATCTTTGTAGGAGCCAGAGAAGAAATGTAGTAGATGACTGAATAATAGATATCACCAAAGACTAACCATTCCTTCCCAATTCATGATAATAAGGGGAACATAGGCAAATATTAGCTGGTTAAGCTTTAAATAGTTAAGATTTGACTAGTGTTAAATTTAATTTTCAAATAATGATAGATTCATCAAGATGGATGATTATTTCTCTTGTCATCTAAACAGCATGTAAAGAAACACTGTTTAGGGTTGTATGACTGACTATCTGACAAACAGTGTTTAGATGCCAGAATTTTCTATCTTTTTCCTTTATTATCTGTAACCATAGGCTTGAGGTCATCTGATGGCCAAAGTGGCCACATCAGTTTTAGTAATCTAGCAATCTTCATTTAAGACAAAAAAGAGTGGAAATCGGTGTGTCTCTTATATGTGGTATATATAGACAACTAATTGTTAGAATTAATTTATGTGGATATAGCTGACTGTAAATGGAGCATAAAAATATCTAATCTTTGTACAACTATGGATTTAAGTTATATGATTATATAAGTGACACTATTATGAAAATGATTAAAGTTTTTCTTTTATTTATTTATTATTGGATAGAGACAGAGAGAGGAGAAGGAGATAGAGAGGGAGAAAGACAGACACCCACAGCCCTGCTTCACCACTTGTGAAGCTTTCCACATGCAGGTGGGAACCAGGGGCTTGAACCTGGGTCCTTGTGTGCTGTAATGTGTGTTCTTAACCAGGTGCACCATCACCTGGCCCCTTAATGTTTTTCTAATACCAGAATTGAGATTTATTTTCACTAATTCAGAGAGAAATGATGTAAATTTTAAAATGGATTATTATAGGAAAATAAAGTTAGATTTCATGTCTAACAAAATTGGTAACCTATCTGTAACCAGACACACTTCCAGATGAAAATATGAAAATTATGGGGTCAGGCGATAGCACAGTGGGTTAAGTGCATGTGGTCTGAAGCGCAAGGACCATGCATAAGGATACCGGTTGGAGCCCCTGGTTCCCCACCTGCAGGGGAGTCACTTCATAGGCGGTGAAGCAAGTCTGCAGGTGTCTTTTTCTCCCCCTCTTTGTCTTCTCCTCCTCTCTCTATTTCTTTCTGTCCCATCCAACAACATCATCATCAATGACAAATAATAATAATCACAACAACGATAAAACAACAGGGGCAGCAAAAGGGAAGAAAAATATAGCCTCCAGGAGCAGTCAATTCGTGGTGCACCGAACCCCAGCGATAACGCTGGAGGCCAAAAAAAAAAAAAAGAAGAAAATTATATCAACAATGTAATTTGAATCACACCTCCATTAAAAACAGAATGATCATACTTTAAATTTTTATCTCTAAAGATAAATATCTTTTTTAAAAAAAATATTTATTTTTATTTATTCCCTTTTGTTGCCCTTGTTGTTTTATTGTTGTCATTGTTGTTGAATAGGACAGAGAGAAATGGAGAGGGGGAGAGGGAGAGAAAGATAGACACCTGCAGACCTGTTTCACCGCTTGTGAAGCGACACCCCTGCAGGTGGGGAGCCAGGGCTTGAACCAGGATCCTTATGCGGGTCCTTGTGCTTAGCGCCACCTGCACTTAACCCGCTGCGCTACAGCCCGACTCCTGATAAATATCTTTATCTATATATGCCTTTCTGTCAATTCACTCTGAACATACTGCAACCACATCATTTCTATTTCATGGCTATGAAGAAAGATGGACTCACAAACATCATAATTTCTAGCTTTCTATGATCACTAAAACAAAATGCTCTAAGTATTGGCTGAAGAATACATGTTCTCAATGTTAGCCATTTTATTCAGCACTGGCAATTGATGCAATTTAAATAACTTTTACAAAATTTCAGGAGAGATGATACAGAAAGCAAATTAATACATAAGTAATATATGAACATATAAATATACACATATCCATACATAGTTATAACTTTATAATTTGGTATGAAATAATAAGGGTGTATTAGAATGAAATAGTGGAATAGGTTAATTTGCATGGAAGATAAATATCAGGTTTGGGAGTCAGGCGGTAGTGCAGTGGGTTAAGCGCACGTGGCGTGAAGTGTAAGGATCAGCTTGAGAATCCCGTTTAGAGCCCTTGGCTCCCCACCTGCAGGGGAGTCCCTTCACAGGCGGAGCAGATCTGCAGGTGTCTCTCTTTCTTTCCCCCTCTTTGTCTTCCCCTCCTCTCTCCATTTCTCTCTGTCTTATCCAACAACAACGACATCAATAACAACAACAATAAAACAAGAGCAACAAAAGGGGATAAATAAATATTAAAAAAGGATCACTAAGTAAGTGAATTAGAAGTGAACAAGTCTAGGCTTGACTTGAAGATAACACTGGACCAGCAAATTAGAACATGATGAAAACTTAATACACACACACACACACACACACACATATATGGAAGATCTTACAGCTAAAGTGAAGAAGTCAAGGAAGATAATGGAATGAAGTTAAAGCCATACAAAAATTAGAAACCTTAGAGACTTATCATCAGTAAACATGTTTTGAAAATTATTCTACCTAAATGTCAACTCATCAAAGAGTTTCAAAAGGAGATACTCATTTACATTTATATAAGTTTTAAATGATATTCAGACAACTATATGGAGAATAAAGTTGAATTAGAAGTAGAAAAATACGGAATACTAAACAGAAGGAAATTGCAGTAGTTTGAGACCTGATGATGTAAAGCTACAAGAAATGATTTTGTTGTAAACGACATCCAATTAAAATTACTTGTCAAGGCAAAAAATAAGGAGTTGAAGCAACGCATTTATTCTTTTGCAAAAGGGCGTGATGCCAACAGTGGCAGTCAGGCAGTAGCATGTACCCTTCACCCTTCTCCCATCTTTCGTACCTGATGCAGCACTGTCTTCTCCACCTCTAGGCTGGGCTTCAGAGCTCACAATCTCCCTTTTCTTGACATAAATAACACAACATATTAAAATATAAATGTAACTTATTCTTATCCTATAGTGAATATTTTTCTATTATTCAGAAAACTATTCTCATTTTGTGAAGTTCAGATTAGTTTTGCTTTCCTGCTTTCTCTGAACGTTGATGGAATAAAGTGACCAAGGTTGAGACAGTGGAAATGTGAACATAAATAAAATAAGCCACTTTCCAATAGGATTAATTTCTGAAGAAAAATAAAAAGATGCTCTTCTCATTTTTTTCCAGTATGCTCCATTTAATTCAGAAGAGAAAAGGATTTTGGAAGACTGTGGTAACCCATTCAAGACAGAACTCCAGTCCCTAGATTATTATATAAAATAAGAATTCCCAAGCTTACATTGATGTCTACTGTTTTTTATGTGAAAAATAAGCTTTTCCTATATTAAATCAACTATAGTTTATATGTATGAACCATTAGTTTCAAAATAAGCTGGAATTATAAAGATAAATACGAGGGTGGTATGAAACAAGCTAGAACAGATGGACAGCAATAAGTTAGCTCGACAGGATATGATTTATCTTTGGCATTGCAGGAATCAAGAAAAGTGCTTTCATGCTGCTGTCATTGATATTTAAAATAAGTCACTAAATGCAGGCAAAATATAATAAAGAAAAGTTTAGGACAGAATTGTAAAAATATTAAAAAATATGCTTGCAGAAAATAACTTCTTTAAATTTCAATTTCAGATTAAATACTATTATAAAATATAGCATTTTAATGGGGTAATAATGTAAGAATTGACATCCTAAACAAAAATAATTTCTTCCCTCTGAATCAGTGCTCATAATGTATCTCATATAGCATAGTTTCTTTTTGTGGACAATTCAATGCTTTTCACCATTGAAAATACAATTTATTGATCCAGTAAACATCAATAATTATGATTTTAAGCACTATGCAACACATTTAATATCAAGAAGACTAATTTTTAAGAAAATACAATACTAGGGAGTCGGGCTGTAGCGCAGCGGGTTAAGCGCAGGTGGCGCAAAGCGCAAGGACCTGCGTAAGGTTCCCGGTTTGAGCCCCCGGCTCCCCACCTGCAGGGGAGTCGCTTCACAGGCAGTGAAGCAGGTCTGCAGGTGTCTGTCTTTCTCTCCCCCTCTCTGTCTTCCCCTCCTCTCTCCATTTCTCTCTGTCCTATCCAACAACGATGACATCAATAACTACAACAATGAAACAAGGGCAACAAAAGGGAATCAATAAAATAAATAAAAAAATTTAAAAAAAAAAGAAAATACAATACTAATGATTATGATAGCAATGATGATGTTGTCTAAATGTTGAGTCATTAGTATGTGCTATGTAGAGTTGAATCTTTACTTGTGTCATATATGCTATTGTTCATTGGCCAGATGTAAATTCATTTGGGAAGGGAGGCATCAGTACTGGCATGCCTGAACTAACTGGAGAACAATCTTGACATAATATACCACTGTAATATCTTAAAGAATTATGACA
The DNA here is from genome assembly GCF_950295315.1 of Erinaceus europaeus. Classification (NCBI taxonomy): domain Eukaryota; kingdom Metazoa; phylum Chordata; class Mammalia; order Eulipotyphla; family Erinaceidae; genus Erinaceus; species Erinaceus europaeus. The sequence goes on from NC_080164.1 coordinate 135,761,285, forward strand.
GAATTCAAAGAAGACTAGGAAGAAATTTCTTACTATTAATTCTCCTTATAATCTCTTTTTTTTTTAAAAAAATGTCTCTTTGTTGATTAAAAACTTAAAGGAAAGCTAAGACACCTCATTATATTCACAACACCTGAAGTTGTTTATCTCATGTTTGTGCTGCAACATTCATGGTATGACCCTGAGGGAGAATCCAGTACAAGTGTAAGTGTAAATGTTGTCTTTTATATTACCTCTACATCTATTTACAGAATTTCAGGCCCAACCTGTGCTCCTCTCTGATTAGATTTTATTGTTCACACTAAGTCCTATCATAAACCAGCTGTGCTTTCTTATAGATGCTTGTTATCAACCTCCAATGTAAAAGATCCTGTGAAAGAGATAAGTATACAAACTTTCTATTTCATAAGCTTCCCACACAGCAGCTAGTCAACAAATAAGAGGAGTTATAATCAGACAAAGACGTTCAAAATCTATAGGAACAAAATTCCATTATTATTTATAAACAGCCATACTTTATTTTGTTTTATTCTGAGTAACATTTATTTATTCCATTGAAAGCTTATACTCCATTACAACCATATCAGAAAAAAATCAATGAAAAACATGAGAATAATAGAAGAAAACATATACCCACATAGTGCTAATTTCTTAGGGAGTCGGGCAGTAGCGCAGTGGGTTAAGTGCGCGTGGCCACGCAAATGCAAAAACCAGTGTAAGGATCCTGGTTTGAGTCCCCGGATCCCCACCTACTGGGGAGTCCCTTCACAGGTGGTGAAGCAGGTCAGCAGGTGTCTTTCTCCCTCCCTCTATCTTCCCCTCCTCTCTCCATTTCCCTCTGTCCTAACAATGACGACATCAATAAAAACAACAAGAGGAATAAAAGGGAAAATAAATAAATATAAAAAATTAAATAGTTCTAATTTCTTTTTATTTTCTTTATTTATTTATTGGATAGAGACAGCTAGATATTGAGAAGGAAAGAATGACAGAGAGTGAGAGAGAGAGAGAGAGAGAGACTCACAGCAGTGCTTCAGTACTCAGGAATCTTTCCCATTGCAGGTAGAGAGAGGAGCTCAAACCCATGTCCTTGTGCATTGTCATATGTGTGCTCAATCAGGTGCACCACCATCTGGCCCTGATCCAGTTAGTTCCATATGAGCTGGAATAATGCCTGCTCTTTCCAAAGTTTACTACCCTATCTACTACAGACTGTCCTGTAAGAAAGTTATGCTTGGATTTGTCTACACTGAACATACAAGACATCTCAGTTTATGAACAAATCAAGAAGATGCCTAATAGCTTGCAGCTAAAAGTGATATGCTATAGAAAGAAACTGAAATACATGATCAGAGAGAAAGAAAAAGAGAAGATAATGACTGGTCTAATATTATTAATGCTCTTCAGGATCTTTTATGATGTATATGGGCATGACAATCGCTTTGTTAAACTTCTGGATTTTCTTTCTAAATGAAGACATTAAGATTTGGAGCAGTCTTCAGGCTATCTATAATCCATACAAAAAAACTACAATTAATATGAATTTTGACTGATATAACTGAACATTGTAAACAAGACTACAATAGAAAAAAACCTTGGAGGACTGGGTGGTGGTATACCTGGTTAAGTACATATACTGCCATGTACAAGGAACTAGGTTCAAGTCCCGCGGTCCTTACCTGCAGGGTTAAAGCTTTAGACAGGGTAAAGCAGTACTGCAGGTGTCTCTCCATTTCTCTCTCCCTCTCTAACTCTCCCTCCCTCTCATTTTCTCTCTGTTCTATCAAACAAAATAAACTTTGAAAAAATGTTACACAATTTTCATTTTCTCTCCTTCAGCCTTTCTATACATTAATAGAATTGTAAAATGAGTAATATCTCTTATTTAACGTATATGTGTGAGTATGTGAGTGTGTGTGTGTTCACTTTTCTGTAATCTATACAATAATGAAAACTGGTCATTGAGTAATGGGTTAAGAGAAATCTCAAGTAGCTTGTTTAACTTTTGTCTATCCAAATAGCTTCTCTAGAAATATTTAAATATGAAGATGCAAATCAAATTTTAACACTATTAATTTCCCCCTTTTGAATTTTGATCAGTCAATCTCAGGCATGAACAAGTTAAAACAGCATTCACTGATTTAAGTTTGGGGGTATACTTCAATAAACAAAACAGTTTTCTTGCTGTTGTGAGGGTTTATGGTAATAGTCCACTACACAGATTTTCTTATCCATTGGTTTGGGAAAGGCACCAAAGAAATTCACTTAAAATACTATTTTCAGGGGGCCATGCAGTGGCACACCTGGTTAAGTGCACACATTACAGTATACAAGGACCCAGGTTCAAGCCCTTGGTCCCCACCTGCAGGGGGAAAGCTTCAGAAGTGGTGAAGCAGGGCTGCAGGTGTCTCTCCATCTCTCTCCCTCTCTAGCTCCCCCTCCTCTCTCAATTTCTATCTCTATCCAATAATAAATAAAAATATGAAAAATACTATTTTCAGTTACTTTGAATGAAACTGTTTTATTGCAGTCCAGATTACACATTATAACAGAATATCTATTTAGTTATATGAAATTTAAAGTTACATAAAATGTAAATAGTAAAAAAAAAAACCTACTTAGATCCAAGGATTGAAATAATACTTAGTTGGATAAAAGTGTTCCAACATTATCTATAAATAAACTATACTGTAATATAGGTATGTTAGCCCTTTACCAGTCTGAGCTTACTTAAAAGGATGCCTCTAGGGGATCAGGCAGTAGCACAGCGGGGTTAATCGCACATGGCACAAAGTGAAAGGACCAGCATATGGATCTCGGTTCGAGCCCCCGGTTCCCTACCTGCAGGGGGGGTCGCCAAGGTGGGGGGATCACCAGGGGGAGTCACCACACAAGTGGTGAAGCAGGTCTGAAGGTGTCTCTCTCCCCCTCTGTCTTCCCCTCCTCTCTCCATTTCTGTCCTATCCAACAATAAGGACATCAACAACAACAACAACAATAATAACCACAATACATCAAACAACAAGGGCAACAAAAGGGAAAAAAAAAATAGCTTCCAGGAGCAGTGGATTCATGGTGCTGGCACCAAGCCCAAGCAATAACCCTGGAGGGAAAAAAAATGCCTCTTACTTACATAAAATTTTCTTACTAATATTAATAAAATAGATATTTTCCATCTCCATTTAAAATACATATCTTTTACTCCTGATGCTAGCTTTGAAGCTGTCCTCTGGCATTATCTTATAGTTAATTATGTCTTTGCTCGTAGTTACTTCTGAATTAAAAATAAATAAAACATAAGAAGAGATAATGACAGTTGTCTCCTAGGATTCTTCTTAACTCATTCCTATGCAGCATGATATTTGAGAAGCACAATACAAGTACTAACTCTGGTTCTTAAGAAGTTTGTGCTTCGAAATAAAGATTATGGCAGTAGAATTTAGCACAAAAAAAGAATACTGTATTAACATAATTAATATATTATATAATCTCAAGAACTACTGTCATTTAAATTTTACTAGATACAGCTAATATATGTAGCAAAATAAATTATTAAATAAATAAATAAATAAATCCTTTATCTGTAGTCAACGTAAGTGGCTGGGAAATATACGGTGGTGATTCATAGATCTTGAGTTTGAGAAGTCCCAGATGAGATGGTCAGAGATGAGCAGTGGTATGGTTAAAATGTACATATGTCACAGAAGTATGTTTTTTAAAAAGGGAAAATTCAAATAAAATAATTTATTGAGGTGCCAATCAATATTTGTAAGCACCAAGGAAAAAAATTCTTGTGTGAGTTGGGTTCAAAACAGAGCCTAACTTTTCTTGGAAAATAAATCTGTCTAAGATTAAGATTTCCTTTTATTATTTGATTATTTTTACAGTAGAATGACCACAGCAGTGTTCACCTCTGACTATGATGCTGCTGGGGATTGAACCAGGCACCTCTGGGGTCTCAGGCATATAAATCTTTTGCTTGAACATAATAAGCTGTCTCCCCAACCCAAGAAAAAAAGCCTTATTTATTTGTCCACATAACCACCACCATCACAACAACAGGGCTTCATTTGAAAAAAAAAAAGGGGGGGGGGATATATATATAAACCCTTAGAGAAGCCAATGTGATGATTTCTGGTTTCCTTTTATAGAAAATCTGTTTAGCACATTCAGATGTTCCTACAAGGAGGTTCACATTGATTTCTGTGAATAAAAGGACTGTCTGGTTTGTTCTTCAACCTCTGTGGTCATATCTGAGGATTTCACTGGGGGAACCTCTCCTGTTTAGAGTTGTTCAGACTTTGTAGCCTACATTTTACTTATGTAGGCATAGAGGTTTTACAAGTAGCATTCTGAATGGGAGAAGACAAATGTTTATGGCCAAGCTTGTGATTCCTTTGTCAAATGCCACTGCTTAAAAAAAAACAGCAATGTTCAGTCCAATTTGCTCTTTATCAGTCCATATGCAAGTAAATAACAAGATTTCATGTAATTGTTTCTTTAAGGTCTGATGTCTTAGTCTTATATTTTTTTAGTCACTGCGCTACTTACATCCCTCTTTCCAAATTGATGACAATTTCTGTGACACTATGTGAGATGGGAAACTTGATCTGAACAGAGAGAAACAATCTCTTGTTACTAATCTTTGCCAGAGTTATTTTCATTATTTGACAGAAGAACTTTATGAGAAAACTGAGGCTCTAACTTTATCCTCATGCTGGCTTCATTATGGGACACTGAAGTTGCTGATATTTTAATCCCACAGTGCACCAACTTGTCCCACAACTAGGTTGAGGCCACAGTCCAACAACCTACCTGATCAGATTTTTTTTCCAGCTCTTCTGACTTATTTCCCACTGCAGAAGGAGCTCATTTCTCTTACAGTGTTTTTCTGAAAGTGACTGAGAGAAATTTACAAATACCCAATCTCTAAATTCAACCACAGAATAATTTCACCTAATTTGATAATATTGATTGGCAGAACTGCAAAAGATGAAAGGAAAACTTTAGCAGCATTCTGTCACAGTATACAGAAATTACATAAATTTTCAGAGTACAATTTATAGTTGTTTTTCAACAACTGCCAGTAAGTTAATGCTTTGTGTTTCCATAACACTTTCTTTATAGATAAGAAATCTTCATTTTTTAAATTTTATTTATCTTTATTATATTGGGTAATACATAAATAAATTGAGAGGGTGTGGAGAGATACAGATGGAAAGAAAAATAGAAGACACCTACAACACTTGCGAATCTTTCTCCCTACAGGTGGGAAATGGGCTCAAACTCGGGTCCTTGTACACTGAATGTGTGTACTCAACTGGATGTAGTACCACCCAGCCAATAGATATGGTTGTTAGTCTCAAAAATAAGTAATAGACAATCTGGTTTACTGTTTCTAGTGATATCTTTATCATTTTTTAATATTTATTTATTTATTTTCCCTTTTGTTGCCCTTGTTGTTTTATTGTTGTAGTTATTGTTGTTGTTATTGATATTGTTGTTGTTGGATAGGACAGAGAGAAATGGAGAGAGGAGGGGAAGACAGAGAGGGGGAGAGAAAGATAGACACCTGAAGACCTGCTTCACCACCTGTGAAGTGACTCCCCTGCAGGTGAGGAGCCGGGGGATCGAACCGGGATCCTTAGGCTGGTCCTTGTGCTTAGCGCCATGTGCACTTAACCCACTGTGCTACCACCCGACTCCCTATCATTCTTTCTTTAGCAATAGTCATATGTTTTTCAAAATATTGTCAGTGTTAGCAGCAGTGATTAATCCATGGTGGTTTTGTTCCCCTCTCTTTTTTCAGGGTACATTTGTCAATGTCTTGACTCATTTGGATTGTCACAAAATTGTTGTATATTACTAGGTTTTCATGTGTAGAGGTCTGCCTTGTAGTGATGGTGACTGAATTTGAAAATTCTGAACCCCAGACATAAACTTTTGGATAACTAATATGCTAACACCATGGACCTAAAAAAAAGGTCTTAGATTAAATTGTTTGTATGAACTATGTTCTTGCCTAGTCGTATGACTTTGAATCAAGTATTCCTCTGAAGTATACTTTACCTCTATGTTCTCTGTTAGTGGTAGAAAAGTGAGATCTCTCATTGCTCAGTAACATGGTAGTTTAGTTCTAACACAGAGAGACTTGGCTTCCACCAAACAACTGATTGAGAAAGTGTTGCTGCTTAAATGTATAACCTTCTATAAAACATGACTTGAAATAAGCATTATGACTTGTTTTCTCTTCCTTTACCTTGTCCTGCAGTGTCCTGTGTTCAATATTCTCATCTGCTGCCTTTCCAAATAAGAATATTATAACTGTGAGACACCCAGAGGCATAGCTATGGAGTAGCAGAAGACTTGTTTTTGCTCTCCTAGCTCAACTAGGAAAAGCAATGAAAATCACCTAAAAACTCAACAAAATGGGACCAGGATTTCTTCAGAAGCTCACCTAGCCACAGGTGAGTAGAAAGCTGGGACTCACAAATAGAAAAGGGATGGCAGTGAGATTCCTGGGTATAAAAGGTTGTACTCAGGAATGGCTGGTTCCAAACTGGGAGCTTATGAACTGAAGTATATCACTTCCAGGTCTGAGTTAAAGAAATGTCTGTTAAAAAGAAAAGAGAAAAGAAAACAAAAGAGAAAAGAAAGAAGGAAAAGCACCCAAGCCACAGGTGAGTATAGACACTTGTGGCTGTGAACAAAAAGAGAGTGAGAGAGTCAATCACAGGACCAAAAAGTGGCGCTCAGAGATGGCTAGCACCAAACTGAAAGACTGATGGCTCAGGTGCACGACATTTGAGTCCAAGTTTAAGCAACCAAAAAACTGTTAAAAAGAAGGAAAAACAGATCACCAAAATATCTCACCCATTTACATCTTGAGTTTCCAATGCTGTTGCCCAACAGATGCTGGAACAGCACCAGTGAGACCTTATATTGACATCAAGGTCACTGACTTGGTCTGGTGACTTGAGGATAAAATCTCCCCTCCCTCCCCAAGACATATAAACAGGGAAATGAAACATCTTCGCCACAACATCTTCAGCTGGCACAACAACAAAAGCCATGCTAACTGTAGAAACTGAGAACTACACAGAAAGTGATGACAGAAACTTCAAATGACCAGAAAGGCACAGTATCTTCTTGGTACTGGAACATGAATAGACCCACTGACCAATAGAATAGAAAAGACCAGAAGTAAGCCCCCAGGCCTATGGACATTTAATCTTTGACAAAGGTGCCCAGACTATTAAATGGGGGAAGGGGAGTCTCTTCAACAAATGTTGGAAAAATTGGGTTGAAACATGCAGAAGAGTGAAATTCAACCACTATATTTCACCAAACACAAAAGTAAATTCCAAGAGGATCAAGGACTTGGATGTTAGACCAGAAACTATAAAATACTTAGAGAAAAATAATGGCAGAACTCTTTTCCATATAAAATTTAAAGGCATCTTCAATAAAACAAATCCAATTACAAAGAAGACTAAGGCAAGAATAAACCAGAGGGACTACATCAAATTAAAAAGCTTCTGCACAGCAAAAGAAACCAATCCCCAAACAAAGAGATATCTCACAAAATGGGAGAAGATATTTACATGCCATACATCAGACAAGAGGCTAATAACCAAAATATATAAAGAGCTTGCCAAACTCAACAACAAGAAAACAAATTATCCCACCCCAAAATGGGGAGAGGACATGGACAGAACATTCAGCACAGAAGAGATACAAAAGTCCAAGAAACATATGAAAACAATGTTCCAAGTCATTTATTGTAAGAGAAATGAAAATAAAGACAACAATGAGATGCTACTTCACTCCTGTAAGAATGTCATACCTCAGAAAAAGTAGCAACAACAAATGCTGGAGAGGTTGTGGGGACAAAGGAACCCTCCTGCACTGCTGGTGGGAACATAAATTGGTTCAATCTCTGTGGAGAGCAGTCTGGAGAACTCTCACAAAGCTAGAAGTGGACGTACCCTATGACCCTACAATTCCTTTCCTGGAGATATATCCTAAGGAACCCAACAACACCCATCCAAAAAGATTTGTGTATACCCATGTTCATAACAGCCCGATTTGTAATAGCCAAAACCTGGAAGCAACCCAGGTATCCAACAACATATGAGTGGCTGAGCAAGTTGTGGTAATTATACACAATGGAATACTACTCAGCTAATAAAAATAGTGATTTCACCATTTTCAGCCCATCTTGGATGGAGCTTGAAGAAATCATGTTAAGTGAAATAAGTCAGAGACAGAAAGATGAATATGGAATGATCTCACTCACAGGCAGAAGTTGAAAAGCAACATCAGAAGAGAAAATACAAGTAGAACCTGAACTGAAGTTGGTGTATTGCACCAAAGTAAAAGACTCTGGGTTGGTTCGGGGCAGGGGGGTGGGAGGAGGGAGAATACAGGTCCTGGAAAAAGTTGACAGAGGACCCAGTGGGGGTTGTTATGTGAAAACTGAGAAATGTTATGCATATACCAGCTGTCGTATTTATTATTAAATGCAAAACATTAATCTCCCAATAAAGGAAAAAAAATAAACAAAAACTATTAAACCAAAAAATGATAGACACCTACAGACCTGCTTCACTAACCGTGAAGTGACCCCCGAAGGTAGGGAGCTGGGGGCTCAAACTGGGATCTTTATGCTGTTCCTTGTGCTTCACACCATGTGCACTTAACCCACTGTGCTACCACCTAGCCCCTTCATAGTTATTTATTGCCTATGAATTTTTGCCATAGGTATAATTATTCTAAAAATGATAATTGAGTTAGTAAATATGAGGTGAGGATGGAACTATGCATCTAGAGCTTCTATCACAAATATCCAGCATACTTATCTTCTCATTTAAAATATATGTACTGGTATGTGCTGTTGCTGCTATTGGTTTTTGTTGTCATTTGTTTGATTGCTTGTTTTTATACAGCGATAAAGAGGCAGAGAGAGTGAGAGTGTGAAACAGACCAAAACTTGCTTCAGTGCCTTGGAGGCTGGCATCAAGCCTGTGCCATGCACATGGCAAAGCAAGTGAGCCTGCCCAGTACTATGGTTTTCATGCTACATAAATAATAGGCAATGTGTAGAAAGAAATAATCTCGGAGTCTAGCGCAGTGGATTAAGCACATGTGGCATAAAGCGCAAGGACCGGCATAAGGGCCCTGGTTCAAACCGCAGCTCCCCACATGCAGGGGAGTCGCTTCACAGGCAGTGAAGCAGGTCTGCAGGTGTCTTATCTTTCTCTCCCCCTGTCTGTCTTCCCCTCCTCTCTCCATTTCTCTCTGTCCTAACAACGACGACATCAATAACAACAACAACAATAACTACAACAACAATAAAAAACAAGGGCAACAAAAGGGAAAATAAATATAAAAAATAAAAAAAAGAAATGATCTAGTTTAATGGTCATGCAAACAACTTTCATGCCTAAAACTGTGAGGTCCCACGTTCAATCCCAGGCATAGCCGAGCTGTGCTCTGGTGGAAGGAAGGAAGGAAAGAAGGAAGGAAGGAAGGAAGGAAGGAAGGAAGGAAGGACCTAGGTTTACCAGCTAAAATGAATATATTTAAGTTTCTTTTTTTTCTTTGTCCTCAACAATATTTATTTTCAGTTTTTTTCTATACCACATGGGAGGGATAAAAAAGACTAGAAAACTCATTAAATGTCCTCTAAAAGCTGACAAAAATTAAAAACCTACTTGCCACTTTTCTGAATAAAACATTAAAAATAAGAATGATATTCTAAAATCACTAGAACAAAATATTATTGTTAATGATAATAAGTAATATAGTATTAAAAATGCCAGGGGTCTCTAAACCTATAAACAATGAAATGACATTAACATGTTAAATTCTTTTCCTAGGCTTTAAATTGTCATTTTGTTGGTCATGTGATTTGTTGTAAAGTTATATTTGCATACCTTTACATTAAAGATTGAGTGTTGTCAGTGAAATGTAATTAATAAAATAACATACACACAATAGAATTTTAATTGCAATCTAAATAGAGAGATGAAAGAATATTGGTGTGATAGAAAATCCAGTTAAGTAACTCTCCAAATATAATAAGTATATAAATTAGAAAAAATAAAGAAAAGATGCATGAATCATAGAATCAGAACTTCTCATGTCCAAGGATCTTTTAATTGTGGAAGAGTAGATAATTTTTAGTTCTGAATGACACTCTAGTTCAGCCCTTGGCTCCTCACCTACAGAGGGGTCACTTCATAAGAAGTGAAGCAGGTCTGCAGGTGTCTTTCTCTTTCTTCCCCCCCTCTCTTTCTTTCTTTTTTTTTTTTTAAATTATCTTTATTTAGTAGATAGAAACAGCCAGAAAGTGAGAGGTGGGGATAGAGAGGGAGAGATACAAAGACACTTGGAGCCATGCTTCACCATTCACAAAGCTTTTCCCCTGCAGGTGGGGACTGGACGTTCCAACCTGGGTCCTTGCACATTGTAACAAGTGTGCTCAACCAAGTGTGTCACCGCCTGACCCCAGGTGTCTATCTTTCTCTCCCCCTCTTTATTGCCCCCTCCTCTCTCAATTTCTCTCTGTCCTATTCAACAACAACAGCAATGGCAACAGTAACAATAACAACAAGGGCAACAAAAGTGAGAAAATGTCCTCCAGAAGCAGTTGATTCAAAGTACAGGTACCCAGCCCTAGCAATAACCCTGGAGGCAGGGAAAAAATATAATGTCTAAAGTCTTTTCTAACCAAATAAAAAAGAAAGAAATAAGGGGAAATTATAGTAAACATTTGAAAAAAATGGCCTAGTATTACCAACAGTCTGAAGATAAAGTTATTGTCAGAAAAAAATACATAGACTAGAAATATGGATTATTCTTATTTAAATTTTTAAAATATTTATTTATTCCCTTTTGTTGCCCTTGTTGTTTTATTTTGTAGTTATTATTGTTGTTATTATTGATGTTGTTGTTGGATAGGACAGAGAGAAATGGAGAGAGGAGGGGAAGAAAGAGGGAGGAGAGAAAGATAGACACCTGCAGACCTGCTTCACCGCCTATGAAGCAACTCCCCTACAGGTGGGGAGCCAGGGGCTTGAACTGGAATCCTTCTGTTGGTCCTTGTGCTTTGCACCACATGCACTTAACCCACTGAGCTACCACCCGACTCCCCTAGATTATTATTTTAAAAGAAGTAGAAAATATAGGAATAATATAAGTCACACTAGCTAGTGAACCTCTAGTTTATCTAAGAGAAATGTTTACATACATCAATATGTAGAAAGGTCAAGTTATCTGCAAAAAGAGTAGACTGATATCCATGTAACGTATGATGATAATGTCTATAGTATACATTTACTGTCATCTTTAAATTTATGATGGAAGATTACTTCATGATCTAGTTAGACATGTAGCTAGCCATGTAACCAATCTTCAATCTGTTTTCTTAGTACCAGATGAAAGAAATTAACACTAGTTACACAATTATTATTTAAAATTATAACAGATGCTTAATTTGACATTGGGTCTTGCTAATTGCAAAATATACTCCAAGTCATTGATTGTCAGAGAAATGCAAATAAAGACAACGAGATACCACTTCACTCATATGGGAACATCATGTCAGAAAGGATAGTAACAACAACAGCTGGTATGAAATGTATGAATGAAATTCTGTGTTTTATTTTATTTTAATGTTTAGGTTATTTTATTTTTAATTATATTTATTTATTCTAACAAGAAATATATCAAGAAAGACATAGAGAGAAAGAAAAAAGAGCATCATTCATCTCAGGCTTATGGTGGTTCTGGGGCTTAAACCTGGCATTTAAGGTTTGATGTACTTTCACATAACCGTTAGGGAGTCTTCCTACCCCAATATTTAAGTTATTATCAACTATACAGATGTTGCACACAACGCATTTTTCATCTACTTGCACATAATTATCTAAATACACTTTCAAATAGTTCTGTAGAATGACAACTTAGCACACTGGGAGAAGCTGTGTTATTATTCTCTTACTTCCCACTCCCATCCCAACCCCTGTCTCTGTCTCTGTTTCTTTTTGTTACAACAACATTGGCTCATGTTGGTGAAGTTCTGATGATGACCAAAAAATGTCAATTTAGAAACAGTTTGCTTTATCCAGCTTTTTCTAAACTACATTTTAATAAATTATGTCATCCATGCTTTCCCTGATTTTTAAATCTTTTCATAATTTTAAAATATTTTATGTAAGTATATATGAGACATATGATTGATATTTTCCAACTTTCTGAAATTAGCATATTAAACCTAATAATGTGAGTATAAAATAAGAGCTAATAGGAGAGTGGATCAGTTACAAGTTGTTGGTTTTTTTAAAGATTTTATTTATTTATTAGAAAGATAGGAGGAGAGAGAGAAAGAACCAAACATAACTCTGGTACATGTGCTGCCAGGGATTGAACTCAGGGCCTCATGCTTGAGAGTCTAATGCTTTATCCACTGTGCCACCTCCTGGGCCACCAGTAAGAAGTTTTAAGAATTAAGTATAATGATTGAAATTGCTGTCAGAGTAGTAGTGTATATGAGAAATTATGAGGAGGCCAGGCGGTGGTGCACCTGGTTAAGTGCTCACATTACAATGTGCAAGGACCCTGGTTCAAGTCCCTGGTCCCCACTTGCGGGGAGGAAGCTTCATATGTGGTGAAGCAGGACTGCAAGTGTCTCTCTGTCTCTTCCCTGCTGTCACTCCCTCCTCCCTTCTCAATTTCTGTTTTCAATAATAAATAAATAAAAATATTTTTTAAAAAGTTCTAAAAAAAAGAAAATTTATTAAATAATTTACATAAAACTGACCTAAATGGCAAAAGGAATGTAATAAATTAAGCACAAGCACATTGCAAATGCATTATAACTTTTAAAACAAATAGATAAAACTGGTGCTTTCAGAGTTCTTTAAGGGAGAAGCAAGTCACAGGTCGCTCTGGGTAACTATCTAGAATGAGGTTGTTACATGTATTTGCACAAGCTGAAAAATCCAGGGGAAAAGTGCTTCTTTTTTCTCGCTGATCTATAGGAATTAAAAATTTTAAAGATAACTTTAGATAAGTCTGTTTTGCATGAGGACCGTAGAAAATGTTTGACTTATAACTGGGAACAGTACTTCAGTGAAAAACATTCACATTCACTGATGAGTGTTCTTGTAAGACAACTTCTTGAGTATGTACATTTACTTGCTTAAGGACTCAATCATCTACATAGTTCTTCTTCTTCTTCTAACATTTGCCCTTCTTCCATAGTCAGTTAAATGGCTTTGAAAGTGACTGGGATCCATGTGGGTTCAGTCAGCTAGGAAGGATCGTCAGTTTCCCCAATGAATGGGTACTCACGGGATGCACCAGGAGAAGGTCAATCTACATAGTGATGCTGGAAGAGTGTGGATGGTTTCAATTCCCTATCACTGTATGGTGAAGAGGGATTTGGGTTGGTGATGGGAGTTGTGTTCAGACAGCAGAGGTAGGTAAGGAACTATACCCATATGTCAACAACTCTTAAGTAAATCATTATCTCCCAAACAAAATGATGAAAAAGACAAAAATATATATATAAAGTTACCAAGAACACAGATGCAGAAATAATTCATCTTCAACATAATTATGTAGCTCGGAAGACAACACAGCTTTAAAGTACAGAAGTTGCATGCTGGATGCCTCAGAAGCCCAAGGTTCAATCTCCATTATTGACAAATGCGAGAACACAGCAATTCGCTGGTCTCTCTTTCTTTCATAAAAGTAAATAAAAAATCTTAAAAGTCTCAGTTGGGGAGTTGGGCTGTAGTGCAGCGGGTTAAGTGCACGTGGCACAAAGCACAAGGACTGGCATAAGGATCCCGGTTCGAACCCCGGCTCCCCACCTGCAGGGGAGTTGCCTCACAGGCGGTGAAGCAGGTCTGCAGGTGTCTATCTTTCTCTCCTCCTCTCTGTCTTCCCCTCCTCTCTCCATTTCTCTCTGTCCTATCCAACAACAACAACAACAATAATAACTACAACAATAAAACAACAAGGGAAACAAAAGGGAATAAATAAATAAAATAAAATAAAATAAAATAAAAAGTCTCAGTTGATTATCCCTAAACCATTTCTTTCATATTACATATGAGTTTGATTGAGTTACTTTTATTAACCTTTGTAAAATATGGTTAATTAATTTCTATGCATTTAGCTGACTTAATAAGCCTATTAATGAGGTCTGCAGAGATGAACAAGGAAAAAAATCTGCAAATGAAGAACTTAAATCGATAGTGGCTGATTTACAAATGTTTGATGTTACTTCATGATAGGTTTATATATTCACATCAAAAATAAAAACATGATGTGTTAAAACAATTGTACATGATTGAATTTGAGTGCATCAAAAAGACACTTTTTAAACAAAATATGATTATTTTTTTAAAAATCCCACTTTAGAGAGTAAGAAAAACAAATTGAATAAATTAAGCTAGGAATACCTCCACATAAAGTAAATAAGAATAGTAAAAATCCTAAATACTTAATTCTAAAAGAGCAAAGAGAATATTTAGTTTTAAAACAGACCAATGAGTAAAGATTTTTACATCTGGAAAGGTACTAATCACCAAAAAATACAGAGAACAAACAAAAGATAGTGACATAAACTAAAATAATAATAATAACAATACAATCCCATTAAAAATGGGGAGAAGAGCAAAATAGACTCTAATCGTCAATAGACGAATGGAAAAGTGCTTAAAGACTCTATAAGAGGTGGCCGGATGGTAGGACTGGGGGTGAAGTGCACATGCAAAGTGCAAGGACCAACATAAGAATCCCGGTTCTAGCCCCCCGTGTCTCCTCACCTGCCCGACAGTCACTTCACAAGCAGTGAAGCAGGTCTGCAGGTGTCTTTCTCTCTCCCTCTCTGTCTTCCCCTACTCTCTCCATTTCTCTCTGTCCTATCCAATAACAATAACAACAATAATAATAGCAACAACAATGATAAACAACAAGGGCAACAAAAGAGGAAAATGTAGACTCCAGGAGCAGTGGATTCATAGTGCAGACAGGGAGCCTCAGAGAGAACTCTGGAGGCAAAAAAAAAAAGACTCAGAGAGATGTAAATTATTTGAAAACAGCAATAGCACCTACTTCTCAGCAGTGAGAATGTCATACATTAAAAATACAGTAACGGGCCCAGCGGTGGCACACTGGCTTAAAGCACATAGTACACATAGTACAAGGCACAAGGACCTGCTCAAGGATCTCCTTTCAAACCCTTGGCTCCCCACCTGCAGGGCGGTTGCTTCACAAGCAGGTCTTTCCCCTTCTCTGTCTTTCCCTCCCTTCTCAATTTCTTTCTGTCCTATCCAATACAATGGAAAAAATGGCCGCCAGGAGCGGTGAATTAGTAGTGCCGGCATCGCTTAAGCCCCATATATACCCTGGGGCAGGGGGAAATACAAGATAGTAATAAGTTCTGGCAGAGATCTAGTAAATATTTCTCAGTTGTAAGAAATGATGAAAGGTTCTCCTTTGCTATGACTTGGATGGAACTTAAAGAAATCATGGCAAGTAAAGTGAGCCAGAAAAAGATGGAATACCAGACAAGGAAAATACAGGGTAAAACCTAATTACCTAGGGTTTGCTGAAGGAGATCCAAACTCTCGAGGAGAAAAACAGAAGGGGATTAATGGTGTCCTATAGGAAAAAGCTGTTAGTGGAGGGTGTGGTCGACTGACATCTACTATAGGGAGACATATAACTAACTACATCTGTGAAAGAAACAGTTTTGTAAATCAATATTTCCCAGTAAAGTGATAGATTTAAAAAAAAAAAATCTGTGTGGTTGACTTTTTGTCAATTACTTGTTTGCCAATGAGCAATAATTTTTTAAAAACTTATTTTATTAATTTAGCTAGCATCTTCATATTCTACAAGACTTTGTTATTTAGATGTGCAAATAAAAAATCCCTCTATTTTGAAGTTCAGTCTACCACACACACATGTGGTACATAGTACTATATAAAAATGGAGGGGAAAAATGGACAAAATCTACACCTGCCTATAAAATGACAAATTGAAAAGATCTCATAGACAGAGGAACATATAAAGGAATTTTATGAAGTCCTATGTGCAATGCTATGTCTCCCAAGAAATCTATATTCTTTAAAAAATCTTCCAGTCAGTGAGAGAATGGAAAATTTTCTGTATACTTATTAGCTGAGACAGTCAATATTCTTTTGGAACTATCATCAGAAAAAAAAAAAAGATAATGATTGCAATTTGACAGAAAATAAAGCTGATGAATAAGCCAATTTCAAAACCTCTCAGGCAAGTGGTAAATCTCCAGATCTAAATTAAATGGTATAAGCGCAACACTGCCAAACAGCACAATATTACAGCTCCTATTTCTTTTTATAGTACATTTCACTTAGACTTTTACAGGAAAATGTCATGAAAATTTTTAGATATGTACATGATTTTTACTGACAACCAGGTTCACATTCTCTTAATAAAAATGCTAGATTCTTACTCTAAATTATATTTCATACTATATTTTTCTAAATATGGAGTTTGTTGTCCAAGTTAAAAAAATAGTAGATATTGACATACCTTCATAGCTTAGACCCTTTGCATCACAGAGTATGATACTAAATAAGCAAAAATATTAAAATTAGATGAGCATATTATCACTTGTTTATTATATATAGGTATATATAATAAACACTATAATATAATATAGTATATATATATATATATATATATATATATATATATAGAGAGAGAGAGAGAGAGAGAGAGAGAGAGAGAAACTGAAAGGGGAGGCTTACCTCCTACAAGTGGGGCCCAGAAGCTTGAATCTGAGTCTTTGTGCATAACAGGCATGCTCCACTGGGTAATCACCACAAGGCCCCTGCAGAAATCTTTTTGATTTGTGTTTAATAGGCATCTTTAACGACTCAAATCCACTTACAAGAAAAATAAAAATATACCAGCAGAATTCCATCAAATTTAAAAACCTCTGCACAGCAAAAGAAGCCACCAATGAAACAGAGAGACTCCTTAGAGAATGTGAGATCTTTTTATGTTATACATCAGACAAAAGATTAATAACTGAAAATGCAAAATATGTAAGGATCTCATCAAACTCAGTAGCAACAACAACAAAAACCAACCCCATCCAAATGTGGAAGAGTAATATGGACAGAATATTCACCAAACAAGAGATCTAAAGAACCAACATATGAGAAGAAGAAGAAAAAAGCAACTAATTATCAGAGAAACGCAAATAAAGACAATTAGGAGATACCACTCCACTCCTGTGAGAATGTCATACACCAAAAAGAACAGTAACAACATATGTTGGACACATTATGGGGGCAAAGGAACACTTTTACCCTACTGATAGGAATGTAAAAATATTTAACTACTGTAGAGAACAGTCTGGAGAACTCTCAGGAGACTAGAAATGGACCTACCCTATGACTTGGCAATTCTTTTTGGGGGGATAGATCTTAAGAAAACAAACACATCCATTCAGAGATCTGTGTAACCTATGTTGATAGCAGAACAACCTGTAATAGGCCAAACTTTTAAACAACCTAGATGTCCAATAACAGACATGTCTCCAAGAAAGTTGTGCTCATCTATTAAGAATGAGGTGAGGAAGTCACTTTCTTCACTTCATCTTAGATGAAGCTTGAAGGAGTCATGTTAAGTGAGATAAGCCAGAAAAAGAAGGATGTATACGGAATGATCTCACTCATGGGCAGAATTTAAGAAACAAGAATAGAAAGAGGAAACATAAAGTAAAACTCAGACTAGTTTGGTGTATCTCACCAAAGCAAGGATACTGAAAAGTCACAATGAGTGGGGTGGAGAGAGAGGGTCATGGTAAATAACGATGGACCTAATTTTGAGGTGAGTGTGTCTTGCAGATAGCTATCTTTGTGAGATGAGAAATGGTACCCATGTACTAAAAATTTTACCAGGAAATGGTATCTATCATATTGAGGACTCTGATGCTGGCAGATTCAATGGTTACCATAACCAGGTCAGTTTTGGTAAAGGCTGTTCATATTGCTGTTATGGGTGGATATGGTTCACTGCTTTATTTACTGCTCACTGAAATGCATTCTATTCCCTGTGATTTTTCAAGCCAGGGTACCCAAAACATAAACTCACTCCTTTAATGCCACCATTCATTTCATAACCCTGAGAATTTTGTGCTACTTACTAAACAGTCATTCACTGCACAGTAAGTTATTTCATTCAGCCTTGAAGCTAGCATTACTTATCTTAAACTTGTTTTTATGACAATCCTGGGGCAATTTCCCTTTAACTATATTCAAATTATATTTTCAAAATTTTTCTTTAATATTTACATGGATTTACTGTGGACAATTCTCAAATGCATAAAGTTACTCACAAATGTTAGAATAACATCAAAATTATTCACAAAGACCTTTCTGCCCCAAAGTTTAATTTACATAACTTTCTTTTATGTTAATACCTCTAAACAATGCATAGTTTGACTATATAAAGAACACACTGGTAATCTTATAATAACATTTTAGTGGGAAATACTTTTGAATTTTGCTAGCATATTTTTCTTTGGGCAATAAATTACTTTGCAATACATGTTATTTTTAATATATTTTAGACCTAAGGGTTTAAAAGTTTCTACAGAGAATTCATGGCACATTCAGTTTCCTCTAACATCTTGGAAATTACGATATATGCCATAGTTAATGAACTAGTACTTATGAACTATTATCACTATTATTATAAAGATGTTTATATTTTCAAACTTTCTAATCTGTTGTCATTTTTCTGTGTAAGTTACCATTTAGGATACGTTATATTAGTCATTATGTCTTTCCAGCCTTCCTGTGGAGTACGGTTTCTCAGATTTGCCTTTTTTTTTTTAAATTTATTTAAGAAAGGAGACATTAACAAAATCATAGGATGGGGGGGTACAGCTCCACACAATTCCCACCACCCAATCTCCATATCCCATCCCCTCCCCAATAGCTTTCCCATTCTCTTTCCCTCTGGGAGCATGGACCCAGGGTCATTGTGGGTTGCAGAAGGCGAAAGATCTGGCTTCTGTAATTGCTTCCCCTGCTAAACATGGGCGTTGACTGGTCGATCCATACTCCCAGTCTGCCTCTTTGACATTTTGAGGAGCGCCGGCATGTATTCTATAGAATCCCTCAATATTTGGCAATGGTACTGTCCTTTAACTTAAAACTCCAACTGTTAATTGTTGGTAGTAAAAATGGGCCAATAAAAGAAAAAAATCAACTGAAATTGAGGGTTCATTACATTGGAAAACATTATTTCAGAGGGATGTTGGTGGCCTATTACTGTATAGCATAATTCCCAGTTTTGTAATATTTATATCTAGGTGGCATAATGTATACAGTATTTAATAATATCCTGGAGAAGTATTCAGTTCCTTAAGAATAAACAGGAATATGGTACAGTTATAAATAGCATAAGATGGTTGCAGATTTTCACTCACTCTCCTTAAAGTAAAAAATCTGTGACAACTGGCAGGGAGAAACTTATGAAAGTATGATCTTTGCAAAGGTAAGGAGTCAATGACATATTAGCAATAGAAATGATAAACAGGGGCCAGGCAGTGGCGCATCAGGTTAAGTTCACATAGTAAGAAATGATAAGCAGATGACGCATGGTTTTTAATACATCAGCCTCTAGAATTTTATGCACCCCCAGACACAAAAAGATAATAGAGAGTTATGACACATTTCCAGCTCTTTAATATGTCTTCTATTGCATTCTGACATTTGCTAGAGAAGAACATATCCTCAAAATTAAAAGCATATTTTTGTTGTCCTGAATTAAGTATAATGAAAAACATTTCAAATCACAATCTACCTTAAATAGATCTGTTGACATTCACATTTCAAAGTAATTTTCCATTTTCTAAGAAGTTTATATCTTGCAACCATTCCAGAAATACACTAATACAGTTTGCAACACACATATGCACATACCTAAAAATAAAAATATTATTCTTACTAAATTGTTCTCTGATGTTTATAACAACTAATGTTCTTTCACAATTAGAGTGTAAGCCTGAAATATTTATGTTTGTTTCACCAAGTTTTAAATGAAAAAAATTACAAATACTAACAGTGTATTCGAGATAAAACATACATTTCACTTTGTGAACTTCTTTAAATGTACCCATTAGTATATGATCCCCACTCTATTGCCACATCTGACAAGGTCAATAGAATACAAATTTATTTAAAACACCACTGATTGCTACTTGTGCAGCTAAGATAAATAAGTAATCTTAGCACAGGCAATATTTTCTTAGTTCTCCTACTATCTGACAGCTGGACCTCAGTAATACTCCAAACCAAGCTGGCTGACTAATGCCACCTGTTCAGCACAAAATTCAAAAGCTTTTCTTTTGTATAAAATAAATAAGTTCATAGAGGAAAAACACTCTTGGCAAAAAATAAACAAAATCTGGTTGGGTTTAAGGAAAATTAGTCTTCGTTCTTCCTTGAAAGCATTACAGATTTTGTTAGTAAAGTCATCTGGACCTGGGCTTTTATTCTTAGGAATATTTTTGATTACTGATTCAATTTCTGTACTAGTAACTGGTCTGTTCAACTATACATCTCCTCTTGAGTTAAGCTTGGCAGGTGGTATGATTCTTGAAATGAATCCATTTCATCTAGGTTTTTGTTCAATTTATTTGCATAGAGATGTGTAGATCCAAACAGGACCTAGTGAGTGATGGTATAATTCACTTTTTAAATTTTTTATTTGTTTGTAACCAGCACACTGCTCACCTCTGGCTTATGGTGGTGAGGCAACGATTGAAACTGGGACCTCCGAGTCTCAGGCATAAAAGTCTTTTTTGCATAATCTATATGCTATCTTCCTAGCCCTATACAAAGTAGATTTAATGCTTCACAATTAAAATAGAAGTTTACATGCATTACACAGTTTTGTAAGCATTGCATGATTAATAAACAAGAATGTAGTTACAATCCCTGTATGGTAAAATGCAAAGTAAATTGTCTAAATCCCCCCCCCCAAAAAAAACTATCTCTATTCTTGGTATATGCAGTTCAAAAGAGCAATAAGAGATATATATGACTAAATTTATAAAATCAATAGCAGTTACTTCTTTGTTCTTCCATAAATTTGATTTAATTTTTAAAGTCTTCCAATTTCTCCCTTAGAGGAACTCTTAAAAATATATATATTGCCATTTCCATAACATACATACTGTTTTACTGTTCTGAAATTATTTCACACTGTGAAACCCATGCTGTTTTATAATATTCCATTACAAATCCATCTTAATCACTTCACTCCTAGTTGTTTAAATTTTTTTAATCCAGTGATATATAATTTCACTCCTGTTTGTATTTGTTATGGGTAAAATATTCTATTCATAGCTGACTATCAAAAGAACAGTTATGTATAACTATAAGAATGTATAGTGGTGAAAATACTAAAAATAATATAAATTTTATTTCAGATTAGTTTTATTGACACAGTTGCATTTAACTTTTTACACTTCATTTTGCAGGTCATCTACAAAAAGTCCACAATCATTCATAACCTTTGGATATAATTGTGACCAATTTTACAAATGAGAAAACTCATATTTGGAGAGGTCAAATAATTTGTCTATGGCTTCCAATTTTAAAAGATGGTACATGTATTAAAACTGTGATGTGTTATGACATCCTCACCTATCAACTTTGATGCTGAAGCTAAGTAAATTGATTCAGTTGATTTAAGGTTATTAGGCAATATCCTCTTGTTATTTTTAAAGTGCTAACATTGTCCATTTCAAATATCAATTCTTTCTTAATAAGGATTATACCTACAAACCTACTCTACTGAGTTATGCTGTCCTATGCAGTTACTAGTCTTGAAATTAAAATAGTAACATATAAATTTTGAAAAGGTATTTTTTCCAGAATACTTTATTACAGTGGTCTTTCCATTGATATGGACATACACTAATTATTTTGGTTAGTTTTCACTATTAACTAAACTAAATACTTTCAAAGGTTTTAATCATTAAACCCAAGAAATTTTTGCTAAAGAACAGAATTTAAAAGTTTATGTGGTAAATAATGCCAACATAAAAATCATACACACTTGCTATCATAAAATTAAAATTACATTTATGTTATATTAATCACTGAACATACTGATTCATTTCTTTCTTTGAGTGAAGTCTCTGAAGACTTCATTCTAAGAATTCATTCAGTTGTATGACTTCTCTAAAGTCATACAACTGAAGATGTCTGAGATATTTGAAGAAAATGGGATTGTTTCAACATTACCTTGTCATGCATGTTACCCTTTTAGGAGTCCTGGAACCACATGGAATTGGCAAAACACAGGGAAAGGCTCAAAACTGGTTGTCTCTTGCTGTCTAATTCTCACTATATATCTGAAACAAAAAGAATGAAAAAAAATCATAGGAGCAGTGAAATCACATATGTGTAAGTCCCTGGCACAACACAAAGGAAAAAAAAAAAGAAATCTCATTTTGACTATATTCTTTATTCAAATAAAGAGGGCCAATGAGACAGCTCACCTTGGAGCACAATTGTTGCCTCTTCATGACTCAGGTTCAAATTCTAACACCCCCCCCCCAGTACTGCTGGAACCTCAGTGCTGTATTATTCTCTCTCTTTCTGTTTATGTCTTTTTATGTGTGTAAAAACTTAACCCAGACCAGTGAAATAATTTAAAAATATTTATAGAAGAAAATAATAGTAAAGGTAAAACAAAATTGGAAAAGGGAGTTGGAAAAAACAATATCAATTTCTTTTAAAATGACCATAAAGTAAAAAAAAAAAAAAAAATAGAGGTTTCAACACAAAGAACCACTAAAAACATTTCTAAATCTTGAAGTAGAATCTTTTCTAGTTATATTTTTTGCAGTACCAGGGTACACATGATTCCACACACAAATGGGAATTTTTTAATGTTTTATTTTTTTATTAGTGACTTAATGTTGATTTACTAGATTTTAAGGAGTATAACCGTAATAGGGGTATAATTCCCACACAGAGTCCTGTGTCCTATCCCCTCTATTAGAAGCTTTCCTATTCTTTCTCTCTCTGAGAGTATGGACCAAAATTCTTTCTAGGGTGTAGATGATGGGAGTTCTGGCTTCTGTAATTGCTTCTCTGCTGGATATGGGTGTTGGCAGGCTGATCCATACCACCAGCCTATTTCCATCTTTTCCAGGTGGGGAAGGGCTCTGGAGAGGTGAGATTCCAGGAAGCATTGATGAGGTCATCTGCCTAGGGAAGTCAGGGTGGAATCATAGTAGCATCTGGATCTTGGTGGTTGACATACAATAAGATAGTAAGCAGGAAAATAATGTTTAATATACTAGAACTATAAAGTAGAAATAGGACAGATGAAAGTAGAGACCTTAGAGTAGAAGGAAGTCCAGAAGTTTATTTTAGGAGTATTCATAGGAGTCTATGTTTTAATAATCTTTGCTTTAGCTTGATAACTAACATGGGGGGGTAGACTAGAAATATTGTCTGAGAAGATGGTGTCAGAGTTGGAAGTAGAACTAGAAAGAAGGATTATGGCAGAGAATTGCTCACAAACTTGAAGAAAGATACAGATGAAATTAACTGTTTGCCACAATGACATAACTGTGGGGTCCTTATCCATTCATATTTATCAACAAGCTTGAACAACCTCTAAGTCCCTGTTAGACTGAGTTCACAGTCCATAGTCATAGTTGTGAACATTCTAAGCTATGCTTATTCCAGAGTTAGTCTTCCTTGAGTGGGAGAGTAATATTTCCTAGCTTCCCTTCTGAGAATGGGAGCATTTTTCTTCGTCATTTATGGTAGAAAGAGAGAAAAAAAGAAAGACAGAGACATGAATAATGTATGACTCCATAGGCTTTAGGTGGTATTGTGGTTTAGTGTGGTGTTGGGATTCTAGCCTGGAACCTCACCTGACCTAAATTGACAGCATTACAAGGTGAGCTCTCTTCTAGGTCCTAATCTCCCCTTGCAAGGAAGCCTCTAAAGAGAAGACAGCTTTGAGGGTGGGGCAGTAGCACAGTGGGTGAAGTGCAAGTGGCGAGAAGCACAAGCACCAGCCTAAGGATCCCAGTTTGAGCCTTGGCTTCCCACCTGCAGGGTAGTCACTTCACAGGCAGTGAAGCAGGTCTGCAGGTGTCTTTCTCTTCCACTCTCTGTCTTGCCCTCCTCTCTCCATTTCTCTCTGTCCTATCCAACAAGGGCGACAAAAGGAAAAAGAGAGAGAGACAGAGAGACAGAGAGACAGAGATGACATCCTGACAAACAACCTAGTTTGGGACTAAAGAAATTAAACTGTTCCCGGGAGTTGGGCGGTAGTGCAGTGGGTTAAGCGCGCTTGGTGTAAAGCGCAAGGACCAGCATAAGGATCCTGGTTCAAGCCCCAGGCTCCTATAATTCTGGTCTACAAAAACTATCAGCTTCTTCTTCTTCTAGCATTTGCCGTTCTTCCGTAGCCAGTCAACAGCGTCAGGTTGAGCCTGATGTAGTTTCGATACCTCCTTTGAATCTGGAGAGGTGGCAGTCGTTGACTATGTGGGGCATAGTCTGTCAGGAGCTGCAGGGGCAGTTCGGGTCCTCTCTGGCTCCCCAGCAATGGCACATAGCGGCACACCAGCCATGGCCTGTTCGATAGCGATTGAGGAGGGCCCAATCATAACGTGCTAGGTCAAAGCCGGGTTGACGCTTGCAGGGGTCTGTGATGAGGTGTTTGTTCTTTACCTCAGCTGACAGCCAACTCTGTTTCCAAGAGACTGGAACAGAGAAGTTCAGTGTAGGCGTAGGGGACCAGATTGGGTGATGAGATGTCATCACCCAGGGTGATGAACAGGGTGGGCGAAGATATCCGCGTATATTGGCAGGTCCGGTAGAGCGTAGACGTGGGAAATGAACTTAGATGATGCCGCATCCCGACGAATATCTGGCGGGGCGATGTTGCTAAGAACTGGCAGCCATGGAACCGGGGTGGAACGGATGGTTCCAGAAATTATCCTCCTGGAGGAGTATAATTTGGAATCGACCAAGTGGACATGGGGGCTACAGAACTATACTGGGGCACAGTATTCTGCAGTGGAATAGCATAATGCCAGAGATGATGATCGTAGTGTGGAAGCGTTCGCACCCCATGAGGAGCTGGCCATTCTTGCAATGATGTTATTACTCGCACCCACCTTTGCTGTGGTTTTTATGAGATGTTTGTGAAATGACAGGGTGCGATCGAGAATAACGCCAAGATAGACTGGCTGTGCTTCATGCCGGATTCTCGTATCGTCAAGTTGCACATTAAGCTCACACGAGGCCGAGGTATGGTGTAGATGAAAAACAGATAATACCGTTTTTGCAGTGCTAGGGATTAGTTGCCATTTTTTACAGTAATCACATATCAGAGACATGTCTTTCATGAGTGTTTCCTTGAGGATGTCAAACTTGGATGCCTGAGTTGCACAGCAGATGTCATCGGCGTAGATGAACTTCCTTGAAGAAGTTTCTGGAAGGTCATTGATGTAAATATTAAATAGCGTAGGAGCCAGAACAGAGCCCTGGGGGAGGCCACTTGAGACAAGTCTCCAACTGCTAGACTTGTCACCCAGATGCACCCGGAATCTTCTGTTTTGGAGAAGAAACGATATAGTGTTGGCCACCCATGGAGGCAGGCATCTTGAGATCTTGACTAGGGACCTCGGTGCCAGACCGTTGTCATAGGTTGCTGTGAGATCAACAAAGACAGCACCCATCTTTAAATTCTTCTGGAATCCATTTTCAATGTAAGTTGAGAGGGCCAGGACTTTTTCGCAGGTAGATCTTCCTGGGTGGAAACCAGCTTGGGCGGGTGATAGGAATTTCTCTGTAAGAGGAGAAATATGTGACAGAAGCAGCCTCTCAAGGAGTTTGTAACACACGGAGAGGAGAGAAATTGGTCTATAGCTGGCGGCCAGTGTTGGGTCTTTCTTTGGTTTCAAAACTGCTATTATCTTCGCACGACGCCAAATTTTGGGCATAGATTCGGATTCCAAGATGTGGGACAGGAATGTAGTGAGCCACTTCTTTGCTGCGGGGCCCAAGTTAAGAATGAGTTCTGGGGTGATGTTATCATAGCCAGCAGCTGTTCCTGGTTTAACCCTCTTCAAAGCATCTTCCAGTTCAGACAGTGTAAAGGGAGAGAGTTTTGGAGATGGACAAGATAAACGGAAGTGGGATAACCACTCATGGGAAATTTCTCTTTTCCAGACTGGGTCGATCTTAGCACGTCCAACTTGAGTTAGGTGACTGTCCACTGAGTTTGGAGATACGGGAGGATGGGAGACAGGAGAGGGTTGGCTACCGGCACCCAGACTATGAAGAAGCTTCCAGGCCTTCCTACTTGAGTGGGTGAAGTTGAGACTTTCCGTGAGTTGTTGCCAGTGGGCTTGGCGTGCTGCATCCAGGGAGGCAATGAGAAGGTCAGTCACATCTGGGTCGCCCGACTCATCATACTGCTTTAGTAGTTGCTCGCATTCAGCATCAAGACAAGGCGTATAGTTAGCACGTCTCCCACGAGGAATAGCTTGGGAAGCTGCTTTGAAGATTGTTGTTAAAGAAGGCCATAGTGCATAGGTAGCCAAATTGTCTTTACTTATCTGAGAGATGCGCAGGTCAGGTCCACGTGGGCGCCATTTGTTGTTAAAATTTCGGAGGGCTCTAACTGGCTGGGCTAGCTTCACAGGCGGGTAACAGAGACAACCAGAGACATACGGCTAGGCAGGGAAGCTGTATTTCTTTATTCAGGAACAACGATTCATAAACTAAACCAAACTAATCACCAAACAGAACTCTGCTGTCTCTTTGCGGTGGCGCAAGCACTCTCTCTTACTCTGGAACTCTGGAACCCTCTCCAACTCCCGGAACTCTGGAACTCTGGAACTCTGGCGGGGTTCCTAGGGGCGGGGCCAAGCAGGCCCGCGAAACTAACTGGACTGATCCAATTTTCTTGGCGGGGGAGAACTAGAACCCAATGTAAAGCATACAACAGAAGATGGCTTGGCGGAAGTGCCTGTAGGAATCTTCAGAGGGGATAGATTTAATTGGAATTGCAGGAATAGATTTGTTGGTAAGATCACTGAACAGATGCCAGTTTGCTTCCCGAAAGTTCCATCTTAGTTTCTCCGAGCACAGAATCAGTGAGAGCTGGAGACCAATGTGGATGATGATAGCTGGGCAGTGATGACTGTGCGGGAAGATCTTGAGAACTTGTCTCCTAGCGGGAAAGGCTTGGCCTTTGACTGTGCTAATCCAGCACAGTCGGGTGACGAGTCTTTATTCCATCTAGCACTGTGAAAAGAGCCTGGCTGTTTGGGATCGTATAATAGGGAGAGGTCATTCGCTGAAGCCCAGTTGGCTAAGATAGAGCCGTCAGCACGAGTGGAGGAATATTCCCAGTCTTGGTGATGACTATTAAAGTGTCCAACGTAAACGGCTGGGTGATTCGGGCTAGGCAGGACCTCATTATACCATGAGGCACTGGGAGGCTTATATAAATACATTGACGAGCTGAATAGTTCCAATAGTAATGGAGTCGTAGAAGGTCGAAGAGGCCATATGGTAAATGTCCGCAAGATACGATTTAGCGTAGATGGTTTGGCCGTGTTTAGGATGGAGATTATAGCATATTAAATCGAATCCACTGATGGTGAATCGAGCAGCTTCATCAACTGCTATATGTGTTTCTTGTAGGCAGATAACATCTGCCTGATGCTGTATCACCAATTGACCAATAAGAACGATTTGGCAAAGGACAGCCCCTCAACATTAAGTTGGAGGACTCGAAAAGCAGGACCAACAGCTTGAAAGCTGTCAGGAGCTGCTTGTTGCTAGCTTTGAAAGTGACTGGGATCGATTCGACTTCCAGAGGCGGAGCTACGAGCAGCAGATCACTTTCTCTCCTCTCCTCTCCTCTCCCGGATCAACTAGGAATACCAAAGGAGACCACCCGGACTGAAACAAGACAGGACTAGAATGACCACGGGAACCCAGTAAATCGCCCGTGAGTACAAACACGTGTGGCTGGTGACAGAGAGGAGAGAGGGGCCTAAGGAGAGATTAAGTGGCTACTAACAGTTCAACAGTTTATCAGTGGAGACACCACCTCCAGTCTGCTCCACAACAAGGGGACAGCTGAAGGGAGGAAAGGACTCCCCAGAGACTCACTAAGTGCAACTCTGAGTCTCCATTGCTACCACCCTCAGAATCTGAAGCAGCAACAGGGAGGGACACCAGGGGACAGAGATCTAACTGGGAAACTCAGGAGAAGACCTATACCTCGATGGCATAGCTGAGGAGCTGTGAAAGTCTCTTTGCATAACCAGTAGATTATCTCTGCCACACCCTGATTTATCTCTTGGTCAGGAGTCAGTGATTAAGCTAAGAAGCCTATTGATAGTTTAAAAGCCCTCAGGCTCCCATAGCCTACAGGGAAGAAAAAAAAAGAGGCTTTTACACCTCTGAGCTCCAACTCAGGGATTGAAAAAACTGTTAACATATATAAAATGGTTAAAACAACAAGAAAAAATATTGGAGACTTGAACCAGGACAAGAGTCCAGCTAAAAGTCCTCCAGAGGGTGAAGCACAAAACAACGAGTTCAACATCCAAACATTAGCTAAGGAAATAATAACAGGAGTGAGTAAAGAATTTGAAAAAATTGTAATCAGAAATGCAGGAACAACAAATGAAAAAATGGAAGAAAATTCTAATTATCTCATGGTTATTAGAGAGCTGAGAGCTGAAATCGCTGAGCTAAGAAGGCAACTAGCTGAAAAGGTAAAACAGTATCAGAGCAGGGCAACAAAATAGATGAACTCCAGAAAGCAGTAGAGGGCAGAGAGAATAGAGTCTATGAGGCAGAAAACAGAATTAGCAAGATTGAGGATGAATTAGAGACAACTAAAAAAGAAGTAAGAGATCTCAAAAAGAGATTAAGAGATGCTGAAATCAACAACAGAGTCCTATGGGATGACTTCAAAAGAAACAATATACGCATTATTGGCTTACCAGAGGAAGAAAGAGAAGGGGAGGAAGAAAGCATTCTCCAGGCTATAATAGCTGAAAATTTCTCTAGTCTAGACAACACCAAAGACATAAAGATTCAAGAAGCCCAGAGGGTCCCAAACAGAATTAACCCATACCTAAAGACACCAAAACATGTCATACTTAGAATGGAAAGGAATAAGAATAAAGAAAGGATCCTCAAGGCTGCAAGAGAAAAACAAAGAGTCACCTACAAAGGAAAACACATAAGATTAGCAGCAGACTTCTCCATACAAACACTACAGGCCAGAAGAGAATGGCAAGATATATATCGAGTGCTCAATGAGAAAGGCTTTCAGCCAAGAATACTATATCCTGCTAGACTGTCATTCAGACTAGATGGAAGCATCAAAACCTTCTCAGACAAGCAACAGTTGAAGGAAGCAACCATCACCAAGCCTGCCCTGAAAGAAGTTCTGAAAGGTCTCCTATAAACAACCAGACCACCACAAATAGGACATATATCAAAACACTCTAAAACTCTACAAGAATGGCGTTAAAATATCTTCAATCTTTGATATCAATAAATGTCAATGGCCTGAATTCACCTATTAAAAGACACAGAGTAGGAAGATGGATCAGAAAACACAACCCAACAATATGTTGTCTACAGGAAACTCACCTAACTCAACAAGACAAACACAGACTTAAAGTGAAAGGATGGAAAACTATCATACAAGCCAATGGCCCACAAGAAAGGGCAGGAACAGCTATTCTCATATATGACATGACAGATTTTAAAATAGATAAGATTTAAAAAGATAGGAATGGACACTACTTAATGCTCAGAGGATCAGTCAATCAAGAGGACTTAACAATTATTAATATCTATGCACCCAATGAGAAGCCATCTAAATACATCAAAGTTCTACTGAAGGAGCTACAGCAATTTATTAACAGTAACACAATCATAGTAGGGGACTTCAACACCCCACTATCTCAACTTGACAGATCATCCAGGTAGAAAATCAGTAAAGACATAAGGGAGCTAAATGAAGAGATAGATAAACTAGAACTATTGGACATTTTCAGAGTCATTCATCCCAAGAAACTGGAATACACATTTTACTCAAATCCACATGGATCATTCTCAAGGATAGACCATATGTTAGGCCACAAAGACAGCATCAGCCAATTCAAGATCACTGAAATCATCCCAAGCATCTTCTCAGACCACAGTGGAATTAAACTAACACTTAACAATCAACAAAAGATTAGTAACAGTCCCAAAATGTGGAAGCTCAACAGTACACTTCTTAACAACTTCTGGGTCAAAGAGTAAATCAAGGAAGAAATCAAAATGTTTTGAGAGTTCAATGAAAATGAAGACACAAGCTATCAAAATATTTGGGACACAGCTAAAGCAGTCCTAAGAGGGAAGTTCATAGCTATACAAGCACACATTAGGAAACAAGAAAAGGCACAAATAAACAGCCTGATTGCACATCTTAAAGACCTAGAAGAATAACAACAAAGGAATCCTAAAGCAACCAGAAGGACAGAAATCACTAAAGTTAGGGCAGAAATAAATAACATTGAGAATAGAAAAACTATACAAAAGATCAATGAAAGTAAATGTTGGTTCTTCGAAAGAGTAAACAAAATCGACAAGCCTTTAGCCAGACTCACAAAACAAAAAAGGGAGAAGACCCAAATAAATCAGATAGTAAATGAAAGAGGAGATATCACAACAGACACTGCAGAAATTCAACATATCATGCGAGGCTTCTATGAACAACTATATGCCACCAAGCTAGAGAACCTGGAAGAAATGGATGATTTCCTAGATACCTATGAACTTCCAAAACTAAGTAAAGAGGAAGTGGATAACATGAACAGGCCCATCACAGCTAATGAAATTGAAACATTTATCAAAAATCTCCCCAAAATTAAAAGTCCTGGACCAGATGGTTTTACAAATGAATTCTACAAAACTTTCAAAGAAGAACTAATACCTCTACTTTTAAAAGTCTTCCAGAAGATTGAAGACACTGGAATACTCCCTGCCAGCTTCTATGAAGCCAACATCACCCTGATACCAAAAGCAGACAGGGACACAACCAAAAAAGAAAACTACAGACCAATATCTCTGATGAACATAGATGCGAAAATATTGAACAAAATTCTAGCCAACCGGATACAGCAGTATATCAAAAAGATTGTTCATCATGACCAAGTGGGGTTTATCCCAGGCATGCAAGGTTGGTTTAATATACGTAAATCAATCAATGTGATCCACCACATCAACAAAAGCAAGACCAAAAACCACATGGTCATATCAATAGATGCAGAGAAAGCCTTTGACAAAATACAACATCCCTTTATGATCAAAACACTACAAAAAATGGGAATAGATGGAAAATTCCTGAAGATAGTGGAGTCTATATATAGCAAACCTACAGCCAACATCATACTCAATGGTGAAAAACTGGAAACATTTCCCCTCAGATCAGGTACTAGACAGGGCTGCCCACTATCACCATTACTATTCAACATAGTGTTGGAAGTTCTTGCCATAGCAATCCGACAGGAGCAGGGAATTAAAGACATACAGATTGGAAGAGAAGAAATCAAACTCTCCTTATTTGCAGATGACATGATAGTATACATGGAAAAACCTAAGGAATCCAGCAAGAAGCTTTTGGAAATCATCAGGCAATACAGTAAGGTGTCAGGCTATAAAATTAACATTCAAAAGTCAGTGGCATTCCTCTATGCAAACACTAAGTTAGAAGAAATTGAAATCCAGAAATCAGTTCCTTTATCTATAGCAACAAAAACAATAAAATATCTAGGAGTAAACCTAACCAAGGAAGTGAAAGACTTGTATACTGAAAATTATGAGTCACTACTCAAAGAAATTGAAAAAGACACAAAGAAGTGGAAAGATATTCCATGTTCATGGGTTGGAAGAATTAACATCATCAAAATGAATATATTACCCAGAGCCATCTACAAATTTATTGCTATCCCCATCAAGATCCCAAGCACATTTTTTAGGAGAATAGAAAAAATGCTACAAATGTTTATCTGGAACCAGAAAAGACCTAGAATTGCCAAAACAATCTTGAGAAAAAAGAACAGAACCGGAGGCATCACACTCCCAGATCTCAAACTGTATTATAGGGCCATTGTCATCAAAACTGCTTGGTACTGGAACATGAACAGACACACTGACCAGTGGAATAGAATTGAGAGTCCAGAAATGAGGCCCCACACGTATGGACATCTAATCTTTGACAAAGGGGCCCAGACGATTACATGGGGAAAGCAGAGTCTCTTCAACAAATGGTGTTGGAAACAATGGGTTGAAACATGCAGAAGAATGAAACTGAATCACTGTATTTCACCAAATACAAAAGTAAATTCCAAGTGGATCAAGGACTTGGATGTTAGACCACAAACTATCAGATACTGAGAGGAAAATATTGGCAGAACTCTTTTCCGCATAAATTTTAAAGACATTTTCAATGAAACGAATCCAATTACAAGGAAGACTACGGCAAGTATAAACCTATGGGCCTATATCAAATTAAAAAGCTTTTTCACAGCAAAAGAAACCACTAGACCCCTCACAGAATGGGAGAAGATCTTTAAATGCCGTACATCAGATAAGAGTTTAATAACCAATATATATAAAGAGCTTGCCAGACTCAACAACAAGACAACAAATAACCCCGTCCAAAAATGGGGGGAGGACTTGGACAGAATATTCACCACAGAAGAGATCCAAAAGGCCGAGAAACACATGAAAAAAATGCTCCAAGTCTCTGATTGTCAGAGAAATGCAAATAAAGACAACAATGAGATATCACTTCACTCCTGTGAGAATGTCATACATCAGAAAAGGTAACAGCAGCAAATGCTGGAGAGGGTGTGGGGTCAAAGGAACCCTCCTGCACTGCTGGTGGGAATGTCAATTGGTCCAACCTCTGTGGAGAACAATCTGGAGGACTCTCAGAAGGCTAGAAATGGACCTACCCTATGACCCTGCAATCCCCCTCCTGGGGATAT
This sequence comes from Erinaceus europaeus, assembly GCF_950295315.1. Classification (NCBI taxonomy): domain Eukaryota; kingdom Metazoa; phylum Chordata; class Mammalia; order Eulipotyphla; family Erinaceidae; genus Erinaceus; species Erinaceus europaeus. The sequence goes on from NC_080164.1 coordinate 135,794,433, forward strand.
ATCCTAAGGAACCCAACACATCCATCCAAAAAGATCTGTGTACACATATGTGTTGGGTAGTTGCCATCTCCCCCTGGCTTCTTCTTATCCGTATGCCTATATAGGGATTTACTGATCCAAAGGTTTGGTCTATTTACATAAATCACTTTTACATAAAGCACTCCAGGGCATTGGTGGTTCAGTTATAGGATTCTCGCCTGTTCTGCCCCCTCCTTGTCACACTCTGATTTTCACCAGTCACTTTTCTCTCCACCCTCTCTATATCACATCCTGTTTCCACCCTACTTGGAGAGTATAAAAACAGCTGCTCTTCTGATTAAAGACACTTGGAAATTGCTTTCCGGCTCTGAGAGTTCCAGAGTGTATCTCCTGTGGAAGTTGGTGCAGCACGAGTTCCTGATCCCTCTCCCACACAGCAGCCTAGATCAGCTCCAGTTGAGTTCTCTCCAACCCAGAGAGCACTAGCTCGGGAAGAAGTTCCCTCAGGCTATCCCGGCACATATGTTCTTGGCAGCACAATTTGTAATAGCCAAAACCTGGAAGCAACCCAGGTGTCCAACAACAGATGAGTGGCTGAGCAAGTTGTGGTATATATACACAATGGAATACTACTCAGCTGTAAAAAATGGTGACTTCACTGTTTTCAGCCGATCTTGGATGGACCTTGAAAAAATCATGTTGAGTGAAATAAGTCAGAAACAGAAGGATGAATAAGGGATGATCTCACTCTCAGGCCAAAGTTGAAAAACAAGACCAGAAAAGAAAACACAAGTCGAACCTGAAATGGAATTGGAGTATTACACCAAATAGGTCCATGAAAAATGATGAATGAAATAGTGGGGGTTGTATTGTTAAATGGGAATCTGGGGAATTTTATGCATGTTCAAACTATTGTATTTACTGTTGAATGTAAAGCATTAATTCCCCAATAAAGAAATAAATTATTTAAAAAAAAAAAAAAGAAAGTGACTGGGATCCATGTGGATTCAGTTGGCTTGGAAGGATCGTCAGTTTCCCCAATGAGTGGGTACTCACGGGATGCACCACAATAAGGTCGATCCAATGCATCAGCTAATAAATACTGATCAAAGTTGCTAAATTTGAATAATTTTAAAACATTATTCAATAATTAATAAGGCACATATTAAGCATCCTGTAAATACTTTTGTTTTACTACTAAATAACATTTTAAATGCATATCATCAAAGCTTTACTTCTTAAATAAACTCAATAAGAAAGTCAGAAAGAATCTGGTACTTTTATTTCTACATCAGTTATGCAAAATCCACAAAAATGGTTCTTACAATATCATTAGTACCTCACAACTTTGTAAAAGATATAGTTATTAGATACAGATATGGAAATTAAGGGCATATCACAACCAAGTACACCAAGAGACAGTTCTCAAAATAATAATGCTAGCCCTTATTTCAGAAGTACACTTGCTTGAATTGAATATCAATGAGCTGTAATTGCTAGATGCTTTCATATTCTAGCTTAGCAAAATAAAACTGTCTAATTTTTGAAATGCTGAAAATGTCAATGTATGCAAATTTGAGGAAGGGCTGGAAATCATAGGGTGACAGAAGGGGAAAAGAAAGGAGATGAAATCCTGCAATTAGATTTTCCTGATATGAATATGAAACATAAAATACATATAAAGAGACTAGTAGTAATTCCTCAATTGCACATGTCACCATGTTGAATAAAATGAAAAGGGAAGAATCTGTGTTAAAAAGATAAATTACCTCGGACTTTATAACCTGTAAATTAGGAATTTGAAGTTAATAAATGTACTGTTTCCTATAAGAATATTAGTACCAATGCAACAAATATAATATAAAGTACATCATCAAGGCCAGGTAGGGGTACAGGTGGTTGAGTGCACATGTTACAATGCACAATGACCAGGGTTCAAGCCCCAAGTCTCCATCTGTAGTGGGAAAGCTTTGTGGGTGGTTAAGCAGATCACTCACCCTCTCTATCTTCCCCTTCCTCATAATTTCTGGCTAACTCTAGCAAATAAATAGAGATAATTTTAAAAGATTTTTAACAATATTAAAAAAATAAAAATAAGAAAGTACATTAACCAGAAAATTTTGAAGATACTCTAACTTTATACAACTCTATTACCAGTATGGATATTCTTTATTTTAAACCAAATTACCACTTTACTGCTTTCTCCATATATAAAAATTTATAGGCATTGAATATAACTATTAAATACTACTTTCACTTTTCATTACCACTGTAAAGATTTTGTAAAATCTATTTTATCAGCTATTACTCTCCATAGAACCCTACAGCATATTTTATTATAAACAGATACACTTGATGTTTTCAATTATGTCTTATATATTTTTATTGTTACAAGTTAAGATATCAAAACAAAAAAATTCCATGTGTTCTCTCTGACAAATAAACATTCTTCTGATCCACTCCTTCAGTTCTCATTCAAGATCAAGTTGTGGTTGCAATTATTCATATTTTGTATATATGATGTTGTGTGTATAAATATATACTTTGTATGCATACATGTTCTTACTGAATAAAACTTCCCTTACTGATTATTAGTCTTAGTCTCCAGTGGTGAATTTCTTTAACTTGAAAGTTTTTATTTCTAATACTCAATTACATTAGAAAAATACACCAAGGAACCAGGAAATAGCTTGACTGGTGGAGTGCATACCTTAACAAGCACAAAACTCTAGAGATGGTGGGGCAGTGTTGTGAGACCTTTATCTCTTTCTTCTAAAGAAATAGGGCAATAAAATATAATATGCTATACATACATGAACTAAACAATATGACTAATAGAAATTTTTTCTAACGAATATTTTTTTTGTTAGATACAAGGTTAATTATGTGACCCAAATGCTGTCCTTTTCATTTACACTTATACAACTACAGTGGAGAGTGATTTGGATATATTTAACAAAGTTGAAGATGAAAATACTTAAAAATTTCATGTCAGGGAGGGGGTAGATAGCATAATGATTATGCAAAGAGACTTTTGTGCCTGAGGCTCCTAAGTCCCAGAGTTGGTCAGTGCTGTTAAAATAAATTAATTAATTAAATAATAATAAAATTAATTCATTTTATTTATATATGAAAAACTCACAAGAGTTCATGAGAAACAAGTCACATTCATTATGATAGTTAACATGACCAGGTGCAGGAACCAGAATCAAACAACCCCCTGTCCTCACATGCAGGATGGACGCTTAACAAAAAGTTAATCAGTGCCACAGGCATCTCTCCTAAAATCTGTATTTCTCTCCTATCTCTCTCTGCCAATGGCCCTCTGTCAAGATTAAAAACAGACCACAAGTTTCCTTTTCTTAAAATATTTATTGAATGTTTTATATTTGTCTCTTGAAGGGTGTAGAAAAATAATATTACTAAAATTAAATAATTATTTAATTAATAATAATATGACAAATTCAACCAAAAACTTGCACATGTATTTAAATACAAAATAAATATTAAAGTCACATTTAAAGAAAAAGAAAATATGATAAAATACAAAATTGGATAAAAGATGGAGGAAGTTTTCTTATATATCTTAAAGTCTACATATTGACTTAATGTAATAAATGGGACCCGATAATTCACACAGCAACAATCATTTTCAGACTTTAATCTCAGATTCATAAAAAAAAAATTTCTCCTTGACTCAGAGGCTCATTTGAATTAATTATACTGTATGCTCAGAAGCTGTGAAAAGGAAGCAACACATTATTGAAGAGTGATTTAAGTAAGATTAGGAGGATTGTTTAAGAAGCTTTTAATTCAAAAGAAGCAATTACTCCAATATGAACAACAACACAGGCTGTTTTTCTACATAAGATAGCAAAGTCAAACAACTGAAGAAGAGAGAAATTGATTCCTTCAACCAACCAGTCAGCTGGAGACTTTACCAGAATTTCTCTTTGCTGGTACCATGGTGGCTTGCCTTCACTGTTGAAATTTTACACTCCTATTTCATTGAAGTACTGAGGATTGTAGCTAAATTTTATGAAATAATTAACTCAAACAGTACCTCAAAACAAAATTTGATGGGTTGACATGAGGGTGTTTTGTCATAGGGTTATGATAAGAGTCCATTCTTTGTTAGGTATATATGACAGACTATGACAGACAGCCTTGCAAAAGATTCAGCTGATTTTTTTTGGGGGGGGTAGAAGATGATATAGTGTCTGCTATTAATAGTTTCCCTGCAGGCAAAGCACATCTGAGGATTTAAAAATATTTCCAAATCATTACTGAGTGGAAAAATAACTGTTTTTTAAACTATTTTTTAAATATTTATTTATTCCCTTTTGTTGCCATTGTTGTTTTATTGTTGTAGTCATTATTATTATTGATGCTGTTGTTCTTGTTGGATAGGACAGACAGAAGTAGAGAGAAGAGGGGAAGACAGAGAGGGGGAGAGACACCTGCAGACCTGTTTCAGGTGAAGGGACTCCCCTGCAGGTGGGGAGCCGGGGCTCAAACCAGGATCCACATGCTGGTCCTTGGGCTTTGTGCCATGTGCACTAAACCCACTGTGCTACCGCCCGACTCCCTTTTAAACTATTTTTTTTTTAATACATCTCTGTCGCCAGCTTTTTCAGTTTTAGGTGCTTTCCAGTATGTTTTTTAGACTGAAACTTTAAAATATATTTTTAACAAGAGAAAGATGAACAAGTCTGTTTACATTGCCCCGAGTTCTCCATTGTACAGGCAACTGCAAACATTTTCTCATCTATATTGGTAATCCTTCAGAGTAGGATTTTTCCCCCCACCCCTCCCATCCCACCACAACACATACTCCAAACTTCAAATTTGGTTGGTTGAAAAGGAACAGTCACTGAGTCATAGAAGCACCTGGAGAGTTTGAATGTTTATCATTCAGATAATGAGGCCTCCTGGAGAGAAAGAGAACTCTTAAAACTGGCCTAACTTTTATGATGGGTAAGGAGTGCAGCTGGGCTGACTGTTGTTGAGCTAATGAGAACCTTCATGATCTAGCTCTTCTTCCAAAGCCAAAACAGTAAGGTCTGGACTTATTGGGTTTCCTGGGATGTGTGGCAGGAGTGGGATGGGAGGGCAGTTGTAGGATTTAAATATTGTCTGCAATCAAATAACCAAAAGATATATTCACTTTTTTTTTTTTAATGCCATCTTACTTTAATAGGCCAGAAGCTGTCAAATAATGGCCTACCTTAGTTTTTTTCTTCCTGAAATAAACAAGCAAAAAAAAAAAAAAATCCCTCTGGAAACAGAGTTCTAGGAAGTCAGAGATAGCCATGTGTATTACCATGATATAGTCATGGGACAATACTAAGATGACATTAAAATATCTGGTGCTACATTTTTAAAAAGTACCACACATTAATCATATTTTCTGTCTTGATGAAAATAACACATTTTAATGTATCAGGTTTTATTACACACATCAGATCTATAGCTAATCAACCAGTTCATTGCTTTCCCAACTAGGATGGCAGGTTCAGGAGCTGCTGGGCATTATTTTTAGAAATGGCTTTTTGTTCCAAATGAAATAAGCCCCTTTGGCAGGGAAGCCAATAGTTTTCATGACTTTCCCCCCCTCCCCCATAGAATTTCTACTTTAACTATGCCAAGGAGGGCACAAGAGAGAAAAAGCCTCAAGCAAAAGTGCCATGAACTTGTATTCTTCTTACCCAAAGTTTAATACTTTTTCAGGAAAAGAAACTTCAAATTATTAATCCTTTGATCAAGTTCCAGATTGCTAAAGTACCTTTCTCACAATTTTGTTCAGTTTTACAGTTGCTTCTCAGGGTATGATGTTGTCACACTTCCCAATCCATCATTTCACAGTTCCTACCACCCTGTTTTCTTTAGAGCATTTTGGAATGCTGTCCATTCATTTACTTATACATTGTTATCCATTTCAATTTTAACCTGCCCTTATACATTGCTGTTTTGTCTTTCATTTCACTTTTATTCTTTTATTGTTTTACCCGTTCATAATCATTTTTCTAGCTGAACTAATTCTTGATTATTTTCTTCAAAATTTTGTTTGGTTAACCCTGATAAGTTGGGTTATAGATTCTATCTGATTATGTATGTCTTTTAAGCAAGCCTGAATTTTTTTTTTTTTTACTCTGTTTCCCTCTCTCATCAGTTTGACATTTCTCCTGTCTTTCACCCTAAAGACAAACTGAAGACTGCTATTCCTACTAGTTACAACACATTTTGAGATTTTTGGTCAGCTAACTGAAAAACTTTAAGGACCAATATACTAATACTCAAATATGCCAGCATTCTAGCAAGTAGATTTCATCAGCACAAATCAAACTCAGAAACTACTTTGCGGTCTAGAAAAATAGCTTAACCAGTAAGGCTGCCTTTCTATGCAAATGACCCACATTCAAGCTTTTACACCACAGGGCAGTGCCAGGATACCAATGTGGGTGGCAGTGGAGGAGGCAGCTGTAGAAGGTGAGATCTCTTTCAATCTACCTGACCCAGCAGCTGTGAAATTTGGTGACAATTGGTTAACTATTAGGTGACTACTTAGCTGATTTTGGTTGACTGTTTCTAATTTGAAATATCTGGAGAGCTTCCTAGAAGCTTTTATTGATTATAGAGGTTGCTTTGATAAACTCATTTACATGTCACTTTTATTATTTAGGCTAAAGACTTGGGTGATGTCTTCCTTCTTCTTTTCTTTCCTTCTCTCTTTCTTTCTTTCTTTCTTTCTTTTTCTTTTCTCTTCTTTGTTGTTAGAGTTCGGGCACCAGTAGGCCGGGCTAGCTTCGCAACAGTAGACAGAGACTCGAGGATACACGGCTGAGCAGAGAAGCTGTATTTCTTTATTCAGGAGCAACGATTCAAAAACTAATCTAATCTAATCACCACAAGTTCTGTCCTGCATCCTTCTCCTCCTGCGGCAGTGGCAGGAACTCAGGAAGTACTTAAGATAGGGGGCTGGAGAAGGGAGAAGTGAGAAACTAGCAAGGCCTAACCCAAATCTCCCGGAGGTGGGGGGGGGGGGAGTGAGACCAAACCAATGTAACAGAAAGATCATGTAAATAGACCACAATGTCAAGCAATGTAACAGAAGCAGAACTAGTAGCATACCAACACTTCTTTCTTGTTTTTTAACCAGAGCACTGCTCAGCTCTGGCTTATGTTGGTATGGTGAACTGAACCTGGGACATTGGAGCCTCAGGCAAGAGAGTCTCTTTGCATAAAGATTATGCTATCTACCCACTGTCCTACAATGTTTGTTTTCATACTGTAGACTTGTCATGTAAATAGTTCTCAATGAAGTCTGAAAGAAGTAGGAAAAACAGGTCACTTTAAAATAACAGTAAACAGGTGAGGGAAAATAAGCCCACATAAATTGAAATGTGTCACATAACTAGTTCATTTAGACAGTCATAGTTAATGTGATTATTGAAACTAGTGAATTTATACCTATATTTTTTGTTGAATTTTTGTTCCTTTCCATTTTCTACCTTCACTTATTTTAAATGAAGATTTATTTTGATTCTATTTTATATATATCCTTAGACTGTCAAATATACTTATTTAAGAAACTATATCATGGTGAGCAAAATTGCTCACTTAGGCAAGGCACTGCATTGCCGTGTGTGATCCATGTTCAATCCCATTCCCCACTACACTGATGGATTTTCTGTGCACTTTAATTCCCCCCCCTTTCCCTCTCCCTCTCTCTCTCCCTCTCCCTCTCCCTCTCCCTCTCCCTCTCCCTCTCCCTCTCCCTCTCCCTCTCCCTCTCCCTCTCCCTCTCACTCTTCCAGTTTCTCTGACTGGATCTTAAAAGCATCATCACAGTATGTTAAACCCTGGAGATGATCAAACACTTATTAAAATAATAATTTAAAAAACTGTAGTGATTTTCATATATATATATTATATATATATATATATATATAATTAACTAGTCCAAGTACACTTTGAAATAGTATTATATCACTTTTTCTGTAGATGTACCTCTCAAAATTTTTTGCCAGTTTTTTGCTGTTATTGCTGTTTTTCATTTCATTTAATCCATATGCTATAATCCTATAACATGTAGTTAACTTCTGCTTTTCAGACAGTAGTTTTCTAGATATTAAGAAACAGGGAAGTTGTAATTTCTTGATATATTTTCTTCTACTACTACTTCTCCTCCTCATCCTTCTCTTCCTACTCCTCCTGTGGGGTCTAAGGCTGTATGCAACTGGGAAAGACCAGGGAGTGCTATTTACTATCCACCTCCAGGTATGAAATTGGCTAACCCCCCAAACAATCGGGCCAAACCCTGTGTCGGGGGCCCCAAGCCTACCGAAACCCTTAAGCCAAGAGACAGAAAATGTATAGCTAAGATTAGCTATGGAGACATACAGCAAGGGAGGAATGAAGGACGCAGACTGCAGTGACTCCATGAAAGGCTCCAAAAACTACAGAAATAAGATAGGCCCAAGTTCCAGGCCCTCTCTAGTCCCAACTTTCCCTAATAGTTTCAGATGAGAAACCTGCTCTTGATTTCCTATAAGTAGTATGGTTCTTGATCACCTACAACTTCTTGTTCAACTTTTTATTTATCTTTGTATGTTATTCACCCTCATGATCCTTTATTAGTCTCTCTCTTTTATGTTCCTTACAGGTGTTCTGTAGGCTTTTGCTTTTTCCCAGTGCCTTGCAACTGGACTGAGGTGGAGCTGGAGCCCAAGATAATACACATAGTAATTTGGTAACACTTCAGTTTTTAATGTTAATCTGCAAGATGATATGATGAGACTGTTGATACCACAATACAGCTCAGCTCTGATTAAGGTGCTGTGGGGATTGAATCCTAAACTAATCAAAGCCTCTGGTATACATACATACACACACACACACACACACACACACACACACACACACACACACATATATATATAGTGTAACCTTTATGCTTTGTCCTGACTCAGCAGTTTTAAGCAGTCTTTTAAACTATGTGAAGGCCCAGGTGTCCAACAACAGATGAGTGGCTGAGAAAGTTATGGTATATGCACACCATAGAATACTACTCAGTTAATAAAAATGGTGAATTCACTTTATTCATTTTATCTTGGATGGAGCTAGAAGGACTCATGTTCAGTGAGATAAGTCGGAAAAAGAAGGATGAGTATGGGATGATTTTACTCATAGACAAGAGCTGAAAAACAATAACAGAAGGGAAAACACAAAGCAGAAGTTGGACTAGAACTGGCATATTGTACCAAAGTAAAAGAGTGTGGGGTAGGGAGAGAGTTCAGATCCTGGAACACGATGGCAGAGGAGGACATAGTGGGGGGTTTAATTGTTATGTGGAAAACTGAGAAATATTATGCATGTACAAACTATTGTATTTTACTTTTGACTGTACACCATTAATCTCTCAATAAAGAATTTTTTTAAAATTATGTGAAGGGTGCAGTTCTATACTGAAACCATCATTTTCCTGATTTTTGCTTTCAGATTAGTTGGCATATTCAGATACATGTTTTACTATGTAACAAATATTGTTCTTCACTATATATTTTTCTATAATTTGAATTATATTTATTAAACACTTAAATCTCAATTAATATCTAATTTTCATCAAACATCTCTGCTTATTTGAAACATTGGTGTGGTTTACAGGCCTGAATTACACACTTTCTTCTCCAGTTATTTTATTAGGAAAATAATGATTTATGAGATAGTTGTCACATGAGTACAAATATGAATATTATTTAAGACACAAATAATTTACTGTAAAAGTTATAGTCATGATGGTCTGGTATTTTACACTATGGTTGACATTTATTATCGAGACATTTATTAGTAAATTATTATTATTTGTCACACAGAGACTTGATCAATAGTTGTAAAAGGATATAAGATACTAGTATCTATGACTTTAATGGAAATGTATTTTACTGAACTTTTTTTCTATATAAGACAACTTTTTTATAAATTTTCTCTAGAAATGAGAACTACAATTTTGACATGCACCTAAAAGGTACTTATATCCCCTATGTTTGCACCCAGATGACATGTGGTAAACCTTCCTCTAATGTATATACATTTTTTCTTGAAAAATATTAAATGCTTTCACACCTATGAACAAATAATTTTGGCAAGGGATCCCAAAATATTAAATGGAAAAGAGAGAATCCGTCCAATAAATGATAGTGGGAAAACTGGATTGAAACATGATGAAGAATGAAACAGGACCACTGCATGCAAAAATGCACAGAATTCAATTCCAAATTCACCAAATACATGAACATTAGTACAGAAAGCAGATATCCAGAAAAAAAAAATTGGTAGAACATGATCTATACTTAAGACTGGGATCCAACAACAAGGAAAAATAAATAAATAAATAAAGCAATGAGACTGCATCAAACTGAAAAGTTTCTGCACAGCAAAGGAACCATCACTAAAACATGAAGACACTCTACAGAATGGGAAATCGTTATAAAATATAAATCAGATAAAAGACTAATAAACACAATACATAAGCAGCTCAGTAAATTCAGCAAATAAATAAAATAAAGACTCCATTAAAAAATAGGGAGAGGGCATGGACAGAATCTTTATGGAAGATAAGGTCTAGAGAGCCAAAAGACTTAAGGGAAAAAAAAAATACTCACAGTCACTGATTATCAGAGGAATATAATAAAGACAACAATGAGACACCTGTGAAAGTGTCATACAACAGAAAGAACAAAAACAGTATGTGGTGATGAGGATGTGCTGGAGAAGAAACTTATCTAGACTGCTAGTGGCAATGTAAATTGGTCTAAATATTGTGAAAAATAGTTTCGAAAGTTCTCAGAACACTAGTAATCAAATTGCCCTATGGCCTGGCAATTTCTTTATAGGGAATTATCTAAAGGAAGCAAAAAAAAAAAAATCTAAAGCTATATTTAGGACATAGCAGCACAATCTGTAATAGCCTGAACTTAGAAGCAACACAGATGCCCAACAATAGCTGAGTGACTAAGAAAGTTATGGTATACATGCACAATGAAATACTACCCAGCTGGGAGTCCAGGGATAGTGCAGCGGGTTAAGCGCAGGTGGCACAAAGTGCAAGGACCAGAGTAAGGATCCTGGTTCAAGCCCCTGGCTCCCCACCTGCAGGGGAGTTGCTTCTCCCCCTCTCTGTCTTCCCCTCCTATCTCCATTTCTCTCTGTCCTATCCAACAGCGACATCAGTAATAACAACAACAATAACTACAAGAACAATGAAAAACAATAAGGGCAGAAAAAGGGAAAATAAATAAATATTTTTAAAAATTTTAAAAAGAAATACTACCCAATTGTTAAAAATGATAAAATCATACCTTTTGCCTCATCTTGATGGAACTTTAAGCATTCATGTTAATTAAGGTATGCTAACACAAGGACAAACACCCAATGTTCTTTCTCACTGACAGGTGAGACTTAAGAAACAAGGATAGTAAGGGAAGACACAAAGTGAAATGGACTGGATGTGATGCTTTGTACTGGAGCAAATGACTCTGGGGGAGGAGTTAGGAGTGGAGAGGATGGTAGAGTTCTGGTGCCTAATTGGGGGTGGGGGAGCGAAAGTGTTTTACAAACACCTATCGGAGGGAGATGAAAAACTGTACTCATATGCCAACAACTATATGCTAAATCCTGCCTACCCCAGCAATAAAGTAGTTTGTTGTTTTCGCCGGGCTGGCTTCACGGGAGGGTAACAGACGACCAGGGACTCATGGTTGAGCTGTAGGCAGTATCTCTTTATTCATGCAGGATGCAGAGCAATCTATACCAAGCTTCTTCTTCTAGCGTTTGCCCTTCTTCCGTAGCCAGTCAACAGGTCAGGTTGAAAGCTGTCAGGAGCTGCTTATTGCTGGCTTTGAAAGTGACTGGGATCCATGTGGATTCAGTGGGCTAGGAAGGATCGTCAGTTTCCCCAATGAATGGGTATTCACGGGATGCACCACGAGAAGGTCGATCCAATGCATCCCAATGCATACCAATCTAAGCTAAACTAACACAACTACCAACTAACTAAAATGAACAATGTTGTCCTTACATACTTTCCAAGTAGGGTGTAAACAGGATGTGATGTAGAGAGGGTGGAGAGAAAAGTGACTGGTGAAAATCAGGGTATGACAAGGAGAGGGGGCGGAGCAGGTGAGAATTCTACCACTAAACCACCAATGCCCTGGAGGGAAGGTGGTGCTTGTTAAGAGAGTTTATGTAAATAGAATACAGTGTTATGTAAATAGAATGCAAGGGGAATTAAACCAAATGAAACAGAAGGGGTTTTTAAAGCATACCAACAGGGCGGGGGGGTGGAGGGGGGGAGACAGCATAATGGTTATGCAAACAGACTCTCAAGCCTGAGGCTCCTAAGTCCCAGGTTCAATCCCCCGCACCACCATAAGCCTGAGCTGAGCAGTGCTCTGGTGTTTCTCTCTCTCTCTCTCTCTCTGCATCTCTCTCAAAAATAAAATTAATAAAAAAAATTTTTTTAAAAAGAAGTTTGTTTAAAAAAAAAGCATACCAACAGTAGTTGAGGAAAAAATAAAATTTATAACATGCAATATAAAAATCAACAGTTTAGTAACTTTCCCAAAACTTCAAATGCAAATGAATCTCAGTCCACAATCTAGTAAAGATTAAGATTATTATAAAACTGAAACCTGTGTGTTATAGAATTATTATATAACACTCAGGCTAAAGAGGAAAGATTAGCACAGACTGTAGAAATTCAATAAAAGTTATATACATATGTATGTATATAGTCTCATTCAGAGACAACAGTAAAAGAGTCAGATATATATGTCTCATTACATCTATAACTAATTTACTGTCATCTCTTAATGAGGCTATGGTGCATCTGCAATTTCCCTGCCCACTCATTCATTGGTATACTTTCAGTGGACCTATCTATATAAAAAACCTACATGTTCCCGTCTACATATGATAGTCATAAAAAAGACATTTATACTATCACAGTTCTAAGTTGTCAGTAATCAGTGACATAGCTTCAGGATATATGTATGTGTGTGTGTGTGTGTGTGTGTGTGTGTGTGTATGTGTTATACGTAGTTTGACAAACTAGCTAATAACTAGTGTTGGCCACAACTTTTTATTTCACACCCTGTAGAATATCCCATGTCTCCCAATATAATAAAGGATAAATAAATAAATAAATAAATACCTCTAAATTGCATCACCTAATTTTGCATTTAATATTATATGCACACATATCCTAAATAACCTCATCTAACATTTTATCACTCCATGAGAGTACTTTCCAATTTTCTGTGGCCTCAATTCTGTTCATATTTTTATTTACTTGGATAAGTTCAGATATTCATCTTTATTTTGTATGCTGTTGAACAACTGAAAATTATCAACCAATATCAAATAACAGATAAGATTGATTTCATTGAAATTCTTCTATTTAAGTATTTTCCCCCATCAGGAGTAATTATTATCTTTTTTTCCTTTATTTTTAGAACACCCACATCTATTAAGAAACTGGGAGCCATCAAATTGAAATCTCTAATATTTAGGTCACTAAATCAATAACCTTTCACATACATCTACTTTTTCACTTAAAGTTTGCACATCTTTCACAATGGCCATTTTTGAATATTTGCTTTCAATTTCAGCACCTGTTCAAAGATATTTCCCCTTGTAGTATACTCTATTGGCTTTATATAATTAATCTTACATTTTCTACTTGCTATTTCCTCTTAGTATAATTTATTTTAATTTTATTTATAAAATGGAAATATTGACAAGACCATTAGATGAGAGGGGTATAATTCCACACAATTGCCACCACCAGAACTCCATAGTCAATCCCTTCTCTTGACAGCTTCCCTATTCTTTATCCCTCTGGAAGTATGGAGCCAGGATCATTATGGGATGCAGAAGGTGGGAGGTCTGGCTTCTGCAATTGCTTCCCTGCTGACATGGGCACTAGCAGCTTGGTTCATACTCCCAGCCTGTCTCTGTCTTTCCCTGGTGTGGCAGTGCTCTGGGGAGGCGGGGCTCCCAGACACATTTGTGGGGTCCTATGCCCAGGGAACTCAGGTTGGCATTATGATAGTATCTGGAACCTGGTGAATATTTTCTAAAGCCTCATGCTTTAATATTAGATGAGGGAATAAATGAAAGAAGAAAAGAAGCAAGGAAAAGTAATGCCACCTTAAATTCACAGGACTTTCTTTATATTTGAAAATTATCCTGCACTATTTTCATTCCTTTTTAGTTTTTTTTTTTTCAGACATAATTCAGAGAAGGATGAGAAGGGAAAGGAGAGGAGGAGTAGGGAGGGGAGAGAACTGTAACATTAAAACTTGTTGTTTCAGTACAATGAGGCCAGGCTTGAACTTGGTCATCCTTGTGACAAAGCAGTGCACTATCCAAGTAAATATGTTCCCAGCTTTGTTTTTTATTTTTTTTACCTACTTCCCATATTCATAGCCAGTCAGGTCCAGTTTCTGCCTCTCTGCCACTACTGAAATTGCTCTGGTTAAATTAACAACTACTTTCAATTAGCCAAATTGAAACCAGTCTTCAAAGCCTCAGTAGTATTTATCTGAGTTGACTACACATTAATTCTTCAACTTTTTATTTATCCAATAGCTAATAGAGTTTTCATGTTTTATACAATTTTAGTAGAAGCATGGATGGAAATTTCATGTGGCTGTTGGTACTCATTTTAGCATATCTCAATTAACATGAATGCTTAAAGTTCCATCCAAGATGAGGCAAAAGGTATGACTTTATCATTTTTAACAGTTGGGTAGTATTTCATTGTGCATGTATACCATAACTTTCTTAATCACTCAGCTATTGTTGGGCATCTGTGTTGCTTCTAAGTTCAGGCTATTACAGATTGTGCTGCTATGTCCTAAATATATCTTTAGATTTTTTTTTTGCTTCCTTTAGATAATCCCTATAAAGAAATTGCCAGACCATAGGGCAATTTGATTACTAGTGTTCTGAGAACTTTCCAGACTATTTTTCACAATGTTTAGACCAATTTACATTGTATTAAGAATATGTGCTGTCTCAGAAAACTGAGAAAGTATGAAATAAAAAGCAGTGCAAATTTATGTTTGGATTTAAATCCATCAAGCATTTAGGAAGTACTCTGTGTTGGGCACCTTATTTAGTTTTTTTTTTGTTCATATTTAATCCACCTCTAATTTCTATGCTCTGTATACCAAAAGTGTGTACCCTATGAGGTTCAGTCTGGAGAGACTGAGGCTACCGTACTTTGGAAAGTGGATATTTGTTATGAACAATTATTAATCATAAAAGGAGAGTAGTAATATGTATATTAAAAAAAAAAACTCATAAGCCCTATACCTTAGAGATAATAGAAAATACACAAGGATGGGCAAACTTAAAAAAGGAGATCTACTTCCCAAGGTCCAAATTCAGAGCTCATTGTAGAAGAGGGAGTGAAAGGTGTTTGAAGGGCACATCAATTCTCTAGCCTATAGGGTCCTTACCCAACAGTCGAACAGATAATATATATCTGTGGTGAACACAGGCTAAAGCTCTCTTGCACTGGAATGTGCAGAGAGCCAGGCTATTTGGACACCTGTTCATTGGGAGTTACAACACTCTGGGGAATATGGTATCCTGCCTGTAGCGTCAGATGAAATTGTCCTTTACATTTTAGCTGGGCTGATCGAGAAGGCAGGTACTCCAAGGAATTTAGAGCACTGAGAGTCTGGCTGCAAACAGGTCAGTGAGAGGTTTTGAGCATGTGATTACTGCTGGAACAAGAGCAAAAACTTTGACAAATGACTGCATGACCTTGATAGCTAAAGGGTGTCTGCCATTGAATGTTTACACATTTTTGCTACAGAAAGTTGTGCAGCAGCATGAGGATAAGAAAATAAATTAATTAATAAAAAACCACCTACACAGAAACCATTTCCTGAAACAACAAAGTATGACATACTCCTCATGCCATTGGAAAAATGCTTAAAAGCCCACCATTGCAATGTTGGCTAATGAACAGTTTGTAGTTATGTGACAATTAATTAAGAACTGACACAGAGAGAAGAGATAATTACAGTGAACTGATGGCATTGTGAGTAATAGTTAATAAGATGGCCTTTGTAGTCACCTTTATCCCTTTGTATTCAATTCTCACTTTTTCACTGTTCCTATTTAAGTTATGACTGCACCATCAATCATGTAACCGAAACCAGAGGGATAAAGAATAGGAAAGCTCTCAATCAGGGGAGGGGATGGGATATGGAGATCTGGTGGTGGAAATTGTGTGGAGTTATACCCCTCTTATCCTATGGTTTTGTTAATGTCTCCTTTTTTAAATAAAAGTCAATACCAAAAAAAAATTCAATTTTTTTTATACTCTAGGGATTTCCACTGCTTGATTTTAAGCTCAACACCTAATTTAAAAGAACACATTTGATATCTTACATTTTAATTGCTTTGAGGAGAGATTATAAATTACATTAGTTACTGCATATTGAATTCTGACGTGAATGCTTCTTTGTAGACTCAGGCTACTATGGATCTATAAGTATCCTATACTTATAAAAGTTCAATATTTTATAATTCTGAATCTTTTGCATTCATGACAATCACTTTAGTTCATCAAGAACACATCAGTTTGGAAACCTTACAGTGTTGAACTTTATTTCCCTCAGAATTTTGGAAGCGTTTTTTAAATTATTCTCTATTATTGATTACTGTTGCAGAATCAAATAAGTTTTGATGTGTAACATATCTTGTCTATTAAGAAAAACAAAGGATTATGTTTACACTTTATGTTCAGAACTTGTACTAACATCACTCATATTGCTTTGTACATTTACCAAGAAATACAATTATTCTGAATTGAATATTCCTTACCATAAATTTAATGCAACTATATATTAAACATATACTTTTCTAGCCATAATGTCTTCATTATGTGTATGTGTAGACAATTATCTCCTCAATGAACACAGTAAGAGAGAAAATAAAGTTTCTAGAGATCCTACATAGACTTGCTATTTTTATGCTAAATTAAATGTCTACAAAGCTGGCACCAAAAAGGTTACAAAAGTTTTAGAAAATTATTAGATTATTCACCAATATTTCTTTGTCTTCAGCTCAGTATTATTTTACAAAGATCATTTAATATAACTACGAAACTTCTGAATTCTTCTGACACGTTTTATTCTAGTATCTTAATAATTATCTCTCCTAAATTTAGATTTTACTCTCTTGATGTGACATTTGAACTGTATTTATAGTGAGTGGTATTGTCTTATTTTTTTAAAGTCTTCAAAGTCATTAGTACATAAGATTTTCATTTTATTGTTTCAATTTTTCTGCTAACTTTTTTGTTCACAGATTACAAAATTGTACTTCTTTGTCCTCAAAATATCAAAATATTTTAAGCAATATAAAGGTTTTATTACATGAGTTTGTGTATAGTAGGGAGTCTTTACTAATAAGAATAAACTATTTGAATCTTTGAATAGTTAGTCATTTTATTCTAGAAACTTCTCTGAAATCATAATGTTTTTCCAAGATGGAGAAATAGGGACTGAAGGATCAAAGAGGTGCTGAGTAGAGCCAGAGAGAGTGTTTGGAGATGTGTGTGCCTTAACACATTATTAAATACTTTGTGTATCTGTCTGATTTTTTTTTTGAATAATCATAAACTCCACCAATGAGTGTAGGCAATGAGTTTATTCATGCTTAGGTTATTCTAAGCTACCAAAGGTTTATTTTTCTTGACACTTCTGCTACCATAACTACTTGTTAAACCTAGCTCATTTAAATTTATTCATGGTCTCTGGGCTATCTGTAGGTTCTCCTCACAGTAGGACTTCTGCCATTTTTTTTTTTTTTTTAATGCTTGAAGAATGGAGTTTATACTATCCTTCAATGGGATTTATTTATGGTTTTGTTTGTTTCTATGAATCAAACAAATTGTTAGCTGAGATAAGAAATACAGTAAGTATCATGAGAAAGAATCCATATGAATATGGAGTTTATAGCCCACGTTTTCATAGTTTCCTGTTAAAATCTAGCAATTCTCAACTCATACTCTTTATAACAGACATCACTGGCTTCTCAGATGCAGACTATGGGAGCACCTTGGATGTGACATAATTTGTGACATGCTACATCTAGTAATGGTCTATTACATAAAATACTGTTTGGGAGTACATGAAAGGGTGATTTCAGATTTTAATTTTTTCATTTTTTGAGTCAGAGATGACATGTATGCAATTTCACTGCTCCCAGAAGCTTTTTCATTCAAACAAAAAGATATAAAAGTTAATAACAGTTTTAAGTAAGTAGGGATAGATATCACAATATGAGAACTTCCTAGGTGCCATTACACTTCCATCCTCCATGTGGTATAGGAGGCATGGTGAGGTACTTGCCCTAATGGTGAGTTTCCTGCCTAGGCCCCCTACATATTTTATTGTTCAGTTCATTATTATGGTCACCTTTACAACTGTAAATATAATTAACTTATGTAAATTATACTGAGTCTTCTTATGTGTTTAATTTGCAGGAGTACTTCTAATCTACACTTAATTAGCAAACAACTATGCAAAAATGACTCTGAAATCATTTTATAAATTGCACTCATAATCAATATTATTCTAGTAACAAGACATGAGTAAGACTGTTGTTAAAATCCTCGGAGATTTTTTTTTTAATTTACTTGAGACTGGGTCTAGACAGAAGAGAGAAGGGGAGAGAGAAGAGAGAATCACTTTGACACATGCAACATCAGAGATCAGACTTAGGGAATCATGCTTGTAAATCCATTGATCTAAGTGTCTTTCCCATATATTTATGCCTTATAAAAAAGAAATACATCTGGGGCTGGGTGGTGGCACACCTGGTTGAGCACACATTAAAGTACACAAGGACCCAAGTTCAAGCCCCCAGTACCCACCTGCAGGGGAAAAGCTTTACAAGTGGTGAAGCAGTGCTGTAGGTGTTTCCCTGACTATCTCTATATCTCCCCTTCCCTCTCAGTTTCTTACTGTCTCTATCAAATAAATAAATAAATAAAAATAATAGAAAAAATCTAAAAAGAAAAAGAAATACATCCTTATTGATTGAGAAATTACCTCAAATATCTTATTTGTATGTGTATAGTTGTGTTTGGAGAAATGTAAAGGAGATGAAAATAGAATATATTTACTATTATAGACACTAACATAGAATAAACAATTTACTGTAAGATTTCAACCTTAATACAGAATTATAGAAACTGAATTAGAAATATAATAAAATATAATAATCTGTAGCTAGTGTTTGACCAAGGTCTTTAATCATCTTAAATGGCAGTCAGAAGTAAACTTAGACATGATCTGGGCAAGAGTCAGAGTCAGCTTGTCATATTTAAGATTAAAATAGTACAAAATGTCTCATATTTGCAGGAACTGAGATACAGTAAATTTCCTGCATATTGATTTTGTTGTCAGCATAATATTCTTATCACTCTGTCATATTTTAATTTTTATAATGAAGCTAAATTAAAATTTAATTAAAATATGTTGTTCTAAAATTGTTTAATTTCTAAATCAGTATAATCAAATAATAGAAATATAACATGTGTTCTTCAATTACTGAAAAACAATGTCTAGATTTGTCTTTTTGATGATATTGGGCAACAGAAAACACAAAATTAAAATTGATTTATTTGCCATTTTAAGTTAGGTAGTATTATGTTGTGAGTGAAATGTGCTAGTTAAAATGAAAGATAGATTGATAAATCACTCAAAATAAGCTATAATGAAAATTGTGTTTTAATTTGCTTAATTTGATGGCAGCTATAGAACAAAGGAAAAGTATAATTGCAGTTATTTTACAAATAGCTAAAGGGAAAATATGACCTATTTCAGAAAACAAATTAGTAAAAACAAAGCAAAAACACAGCGTGACACTTATCTTCTTAGCACTAATAATTTTTTATCTACAATGAAATCCTTGACCTCACTTTACAGTGGCCTGGTTTTGCTTTTAACTTCAGTAACAAAGTAAAATAGAACTTTACACAACAGAATTGTAACTAAGAAATAATTCCATAAGCAAACTAAATGATAATTAAGATATATGGAGCTATAATGAATATCCTATCAGGATACCTTGATTTTGATTAGTTATTTAGTTTTACATCATAATATAGATTCAGAAATATTATTTGAGCTGATTTTGCTTTTTTATTTTTATTTATTTTCACCATGGTTATTGTTGGGGTTCAGTGCCAGCATTAGGAATTCACCACTCCAAGTGGCCATTTCTTTTTCTTTCTTTTTTTAAATAGAATTTTTAAAAATATATTTATTTATTTTTCCTTTTCTTTGTTGCCCTGGTTTTTTTATTGTTGTTGTAGTTATTATTGTTGTTATTGATGTCTTCATTCTTAGATAGGACAGAGAGAAATGGAGAGAAGAGGGGAAGACAGAGAGGGGGAGAGAAAGATAGACACGTGCAGACCTGCTTCATAGCCTGTGAAGTGACTCCCGTGCAGGTGGAGAGCCTGGGGCTCGAAACAGGATCATTGTGCTGGTCCCTGCTCTTTGCGGCACGTGCGCTTACCCTGCTGCACTACTGCCTGACTCCCTTCTTTTTCTTTCTAATTCTGTTCTTATTAGATAGGACAGAGAGAAGTTAAGAGATTATGGTGAGATAGAGAGAGGAAGAGAAAGATAGACACCTGCAGACCTGCTTCATTACTCATAAAGCAGACCTTTTGCTGATGGGAACAGGGACATGAACCTGGGTCCTTGCACTTTGTAATATGTGTACTTAACTGGGTAGGCCACCACCTGGTCTCCTTTTTGTCTATCTTTAATGCAACTTTTAGAATTTGCTAGAGTTGCAGAATACTGTTACCATTGGATTTCTAGAGAAAGGTAAGATAGGAGATACTAGAATTTATGATGTGACAAAGTGAGTCACTACCAGAAGAAAATAACTGATATGAAGCTGGAATAATAGAACTCTGAGTATTGTGAATAGTTTTATTTATTTATTTTATATTGGTTTGAGACAGAACATTTTAGGAAAGGGAAAGAGAGATAGAGAGAAAGTGAGACACCTGAAACACTGCTTCACCACTTCTGAAGCCTTCCGCCCTGCAGGTGGAGACCAGGGGCTTGAACCCTGGTCCTTGATCACTGAAATATGTGTGCTCAACCAGGTGTGCCACCATCTGACACCCATGTTCTATATTCCTAAGAAAATTAAGACCAAAACAGTTATAAAATTCATAACACCAATGAGTAAATCATGTGAATGATCATAGTACAGTATAGTGAAGACATATAACTATGTCTTGAGTATATGTGTAACATGGGCTTGGTATTCAGAAGGTGGTGATAAGCTAAAAGTGAATGGCATGCTATTATGTTAAAAATCAAACTACTCACCTTAACTTTAAACTTTTTTATGATTAAAACATTTATTCCTGGGAGTCCATCGGTAGCACAGTGGGTTAAGCGCACATGGTGCAAAGCCTAAGGACTGGTGTATGGGGTGTAAGGATCCTGGTTTGAGCCCCCAGATTCCCACCTGCAGGGGAGTCGCTTCACAAGCGGTGAAGCAGGTCTGTAGGTGTCTCTCTTTCTCTCCCCCTCTCTGTCTTCCTCTCCTCTCTCCATTTCTCTCTGTCCTATCCAACAAGGACTACACCACCAATAACAACAACTACAACAATAAACAACAAAAGGGAAAATAAATAATAATAATAAACATTTGTTCCTTTAGCTATGCCTATGAGACCACACAGTAGTCAATCTTCTCTTTTGATCTTATCATATATATAAATATATATAGAAGATATATATTTACTTATATATATAAATATATATTTATATATATCGATATATTTATTTATTTTCCCTTTTGTTGACCTTGTTTTTTATTGTTGTAGTTATCATTGTTGTTATTGATGCCATTGTTAGGACAGAGAGAGGAGGGGAAGAAGAGGGGGAGAGAAAGATAGACACATGCAGACCTGCTGCACCACCTGTGAAGCGATTCCTCTGCAGGTGGGGGGCCGGGGACTCAAACTGGGATTGTTTCTCGGGTCCTTGTGCTTGGCGCCACGTGGGCTTAACCCACCATGCTACTGTAGGACTCCCTTATCTTATCTTATTAACATGATTCCTTCAAATACCATCCAGGATAAGGCAAAGGAGATGACATGCTCATTTTAACAGCTGAGTAATATTCCATTGTGTATATATATCACAACTTTCTTAGTCAGTTATCTGTCTTTGAACACATAGTTTGCTTTCAAGTTTTGACAATTAAAACACTGCTGCCATGGACATGGGGTGGACCTTAAGAAACTAGACCAGAAAGGGAAAACACTAAAGTTGGACTGAATCTGGTGAACTGCCCTAATGCCAAGGACTTTGGGGAAGAAGGGCTGAGAGGGGATTGCAGGAGTGGTTTTAGGGTCCTGGTGCTGATGGTGGGAAAGTACCTAAGTATCTGGAGAGTGTTTTGTGGACACCTATCATGGGAACCTGAGAAATAATGCCCATGTGTCAACAACTATACTGTAAACTGTTAACTTTGCAATAAAATGATAAAATCAAAACAAATAACCTTATTATAGTTATTGTTCTCATAGGGATAAAAACAAACTGATTATTATAGAATGATGTGTTGCAGATTTTCATATTTGACTCCTTCCCTCTCTGATTAAGGCCAGTTTTCTATTATATTTTCTGTGTCAATTATCTTTTTTTTTTGAATTTTTTTATTATTATTTATTTTCCCTTTTGTTGCCCTTGTTGTTTTATTGTTGTAGTTATTGTTGTTGATGATGTTGTTGTTGGGTAGGACAGAGAGAAATCAAGAGAGGAGAGGAAGACAGAGGGGGAGAGAAAGATAGACACCTGCAGACCTGCTTCACCCCTTGAAGCAACTTCCCCTGCAGGTGGGGTGCTGGGGGCTCGAATCGGGATCCTTATGCTGGTCCTTGTGCTTTGCACCACGTGCACTTAACCTGCTTCGCTACCGCCTGACTCCCGTCAATTACCGTCTTATAAATTTTTTACTCTAGAAGTTTAGTTTTATATACCCTGCACTGTGTTTCTGAATTATGGTTTCCGCAACAAAATTTTCTTGCCTCCATGTTACCTTACCTCCTTTTGGAGAATGTTAATAAGATAGACATATAACTTTCTCAGTATCACATATCCCTGGGACTTACTGTGCAGGCTAGTACTATCAGAATACTTTTAATACATTTTTATTTGATCCTTATCATATCCACATTCATTTTAAAATTTATCTACATAAGAAACAATATGAAATTTGAGGGACGGTAGTGGATTTTTAAGAGTTTAATCAAGTAATAGTTCAAACCGCAGCTGTTATTGCTCATGTAGTCCTCAATTGGAATGTATAATATGAGAGCTGGTTCAATTTTTTTTTCGTGCTTTGTTGCTTGAAGAGAAAATGTTTGTAAAGGTTGCTTTTACTTAGTAAGCATACTATTACTCTTATATGAAATGCGTTTATCAGCAATAATGCGCTTGCTTATATCAATTTTGTCTGAGTTTAAATTTTTTTTTTTCTACCAGGACTCTATTCAGCTCTAGCTATGGTGGTATGCAGAATTTAACATGGGGTGAGTGAGGGTAGATAGCACAAGGGTTATGAAAAGAAACTCTCATGCCTAAGGCTCCAAAAGTCACAAGTTCAATCATTTGCACCACCATAAGCCAGAGCTAAGCAGTGCTCTGGTAAAAAAAAAAAATTAGACCGAAGCCTCTGGTGCCTTAAGCATTCAAATGTTTTGAGAAACCACTACGCTGTTTTATTCATCCTAGTTATAGCAATTTTGAAAACTTCGCAAAAAAAAAAAAAGTTTACAACTGGATATCATGTTGATTCACTGTATTGACAAAATATTTTTGACTAACCTATAATTAGCTTAGATACTTTGCATTTTAAAAATTTATAATAAAATGGGAGATGACTGAAATTAACAAGCATGGATATGATCACAATAAATGTGTCTTTTACTTTATAGTTCTGATAATCCTTTGCATTTGTGCAACATAGCAGTGAAAATGTAGAAAGGACTGTCTTTGTACTACAGAGATAGCTCAGGATAGCCATGTAGAAAGCCAAGTTCAAGTTTTGACAAAACATGGGAAGCACTATGGCAATAGAGGAAGTTTTGATGTGGTAGTGTCTCCTCCTGTCTATCTGGATTAAAAAAAAAAAAAAAACTGAATAGCTATAGTTCCACCCATATAAAGAAAACAAGCAAACAAAAAACAAAAACTGCTATATATATATATATATATATATATATATATATATATATATATATATACTGGTAAATGTTAAATTGACAAGGAAGACTTTAGGGTAAATGCAAGAGGAGAGAGTGGAAACTGAGCCTGATTTAGGCTCTGCTGAGACACAAGGTTTCTGTTTGTTTGTTTTTAAGAGCTAAAGGGAGCTTGCAAAAAAACTACTGAGGGCTTTAGTAGGCTGAGCGCTAAGGGTTGGGGGTGGGGCGGCAGCAAATTTGGTCTGTGGAATATGTTGAGCACAGTGAGTTATTATTGCTATTAAAGTTATTTTCTCTGTGACTGCCCATCATTGCAATGAGGTGACTATTCACAGGAACCTCAAAATCATTACATTTCTAAAGGATGACCTTTAGGTACTAGAAATATATTCCTGTAGTAAAACTGGATACACCGCTTTAAAGAAATTTAATCTTGACCAGAGAAAAAGCAGTAGCATATTGGACTTGTATGCAACAGTTACTAGGTTCCATCATCTGTAGTATCATTAATATCTCGAGCTGAGTGATGCTCCAGTAAAACAAACAAATCTGGAGTGGCAGATTAAGAGTTTGTAATTGTGTATTTCTATGGTAAATATAACTAAAAGAAAGGTTAGACCCTAATATCAAGAAAGAGCCTGTCTAAAGATTAGTCAAGCCACAGAGTTATTTTGCTACTTAAAACTTTCCATGTAAAACCTTCCTGAACAGGGACAGGCAGTGGCACACGTGGTTGAATGCACACATTATAGTGTGCAAGGACTTGAGTTCAAGCCCCTGGTCCCCACCTGTAGGAGGAAAGCTTCGCAAGTGATGAAACAGAGTTACAGGTATCTCTCTGTCTCTCTCCATCTCTATTTTCCCCTCCACTACTCCATCTCTATTTCCCCCTCCACTCTCAATTTCTGTCTCTAATAAATAAATTAATTAACTAATTAATTAAAACCTTCTTGAATACATGTCAAGTTAATGGAAGTCAAACAAGATAGATACACCTAACATTTCTGATTACATATAGGCAATGGCTTTTCTACTTGGATACACAAGACACAATAATACAGGGATAATTTATAAAACATGACAAAAACATATTACTGTCATGGCAATCTATTAAGAGCAAAAGTTCATATACTACTGAAACAAAAAATTCTCAGTTTGGAGAGTAATTTTTCTTCAGTTTTTAATCTCAAAAATATTTCTAATCTCTTGCTAATCTGAGAGAATTTAAAGACTTGTTTTAAGACATAAGGACATTCTCTGATATAACCTCATTGCAAGCAAACTGGATTTCCTGTTAGTGATACTGAGTTGAAAAGGGTTGGTAAAATAACTCAAAATGGTTTGTTTAAAATATGGTCAAAGTTAGTTCTAAAAGCATAATTTAGTTTCATGTGTAGTATGTATGTATTCCTTCCATGGATAGCCAATCTGATACTACTCTGTTAGTTTTTTAGTTTTGCATACAGGTCATCTTAAAGGGCAGTGGAAAGTGAACCATGTCAGTAGGCCTATTCAAGAGTTCAAGTTGTATGAGCTATTAGACTTATATGAACTGGATAGGGAATAGAAAGAAGTATATTTGGCAAAGAGTGACAAGGAGTTTTTTACTTCAAAAGAAGGGTCCTGCTATAATTAAAATTTATATGCTGGAACATAATCTCCAGTAATGATGCTTGGAGGCAGAACTTTAGGGAGGTAATTAGGTCAGAAGAGTGGAGTTCATAATAATAGAATTAGTGCCTTTGTCCAACAGACTCAGAGAATTTCTTTGTCCCTTCTACCATGTGAAGGCACAACAGACTGTGGACCTTAACAAATCATAAAACAACCCTTTATCAGATGCTGAATCTTCTAGCACCTCATTCCTAAACACTTCCTCACATGTAAAACTGTGAACAATAATTTGTTCTTGTTTATGAACTGCCCAGTCTATAGTATTCAGGTAGAGCAGCCACAGTATTTTGAAATGGGGCAGAAGTAAATGAAGTTCTGAGTAATGTGTAAATATTAGAGAGAAGGTCTTCATGGTCTGGAATTTAGGACAGCCACTCACTAGAAGCCAGTTGCATACTTTTTCCTTTGCCACACTGCAGTTTGTAGGATGGGATCATAAACAGAGTTCACAGAGCCAGATATGAATATGATGGTATCAACAAAATGGATTTACCTTTTATCAAGTCTGCAGAGTTGTTAATTTGACAGTAAATACAATTATGCTTGAGCAAATCTCAGGGAATTCATCCAGCTGCCTAAAGGAAAGCTATCTATACTAGAACCAATGCATAATGGAGTTTATTCATTCTAGAGGCAATGCCCAGGGAGGCTGCTGAGAATTTCTATTACTAAACTCCCTAGAAGTGTCTTAATTCCTTCCCATTTTCAAAGTTGATTTCAGACTCCTGGCCAATTTGAGACTCACAAAATATTCTTCAAAGAAAAGCAAGAACTAGTATTATTTGGAATCAAATAATACTAACATTATACAACTTAGATAAAAGACAATACATTCCTGATGTACTAATAGAAAATTAGCATTTGACATATCAGTCACATGTATTAATAAATAGGCTGAGATAGATTAATGTCTGAATTTTACTTACTTTCTAGATAACATGTTCACTAGACAGATCTTCCACTCACTGGAACAAAATAAAACTTTGCTTACACTCCTTCCTTTTTTCCTTCCTTCCTCCTTCCTTCCCTCCTCCCTCCCTCATTCTACCCTTCCTTCCTTATTTTGAGAGACAGTGGGTGACCTGACTTCTAGAGAGGTCCCAAGATCCACTAAAGGAACAAATTCATGCTAGTACTGGCTGTAAGAATCTTATTGGGTTCCACATGAAGAATACAGCTTGTTAAAACCAGAACACCTATAAATGTGGTCTGGCAGACCTTGAAAGGCCCTGCTCCCACAATATGAGAGCGCCTGGTGCTTACATGCAGATGTACTGGAGCAAAGTGTGCAAAGGCATGTTTCTGGATCAGCATCCACAGGTCAGGTACAGAAGAAAGGTGAAGATTTGCTAGATAATGACATGACTCACTGCTTATAATAATGATAATTCACATTGACCAAGCCAGATGCACTAGGCATGGAACATAATTCTTAATATACATTTAGTTCCTACAAAATCCAACATATTAGCAATGAAATTTTCCTTTTTTACAGAGAAGTAAATTGATATAAAGAAAGGTTAATTGAAATAACAAAAGTGTTGCAGCTAGTTAGTGGTGGATCAAGGACAGAAAATCAGGCTGAAGTGATATTGCAAGAAGCCCAGTTTTAACAGAATGCTATTGATTGCCATTTATAGGGGGGTGGATCCAGAAGTGTCCCTGATAGAAGACTCTACAAGTGCTCAGCTCTTACAAAATGTCAAAGTATTTACATATAGCATATGCGTAGCTTTTCATATACTGTAATTCTTTCTAGACTACTTATACCTAGAACAATGTAAATACTTTTTACTATTATACCACATTTTAAGCAAATAATATAAAAGTGCATACATGATCATTTTAGACCTAACTGTAGTAGGACTGTACAGTATATATTTTCAATACACACTTGAATAGAATCCACAGATACAGAAACTTGGGGTATAGAAAGCAGACTAATTTAATATTTTTATAGTGAATTCATATTCATATGTAGCTGTTTCAATGTTTCTGAAATATTTTAGAAGTTCTTCCAAATATAAGTGATTAAGGGAATGTGCATTATAATTATGAGTGTTATTTTCTGAGATCAAATAGTGATAAAGAAAAATGGGTTTCTTTTTACTAAGTCTGAGGACATGGATAAAATACAACATTCTGTACTTGGTGACTGCAGTTAAATACACAACATTTTTGAGGAGATATTTTTCTTCAAGTATACTGCAAAAAATTAAGATGGATGATGAATATATCTTGTGAGGAAAATGAATAAAAAAGAAAGAAACCATTTTCATTTTTCATATTGTGAAATAAATTAAATCAGATACTACAGTTATAATTTCAGGAATAGCTTGTGTGTGCTTTTCATCAAATTTCTGAACTTAACATAAATTTCATAAACAGTTGTAAGTAATAATACAGAGGAACTGCATTTCTAGCCATTTTCCCAGTGATAACATCTTGTAAATAAACAATATGGTGGCTTGACAGTGACGACCAATATAGAACATTTCCATACCTATAATAACCACTTACCACTCCAACCAACACCTGTTTCTTTGCCTTAGGTATTCATGAATCTATTACCCATGTCCATAATTTTGTCATTTCAAGGTTTTTTATTTCAGCATATTTTAATGCAGAATTGCTGTTATATTTTTGTATTAACTTGCTGGCAGTTTGGATATTTTTATAGCTGATTAGTATTCATTAATATGCACATTTAACAGTTTTATTACCCATCCAGCTGTTGAAGGACAGTAGGTTGTTTCTATTTTTTTTAGCTATTTCAAATGAAGTTGCTATAAAAGTTATGGGTAACATTTGTATAAATTTCTCTTATTTTCTCTGAGACAAATGTCCAGGTGTTACAAGCTTAATTTACTTTCTTTTCTTCAAAAATAAATTTCTAAATTCTATTTTCAGAGAAGCTGTGGCATATCACTTTCCTCCCAAGAATACAGATCCTCTGACCCTGACTAGAATTGATAATTCCATTATCTTTTATTTTAGCAATTCTGATGAGTTTTTAATTAAACTTTCCTCAATGGATTCTTATGTTAAGCACAATTTTTTGTGTTTATGATTACCTGCATATCTTTGGTTCATATCTGCATGTCTGTAGCTCAATCTACAACTATTACATTAGAATCTATTTATTTTTATTAATGATTTAATATTGATTTTTAAAATTATTAGATAACAGGATTCCACCCTATTCCTATCACCAAAGTTCTGTGTCCCCATTCCCTCTAACAGAAAATAAAGTAGTTCTCCCAAGGTCACAGATAGGGTTTGACAATTATTTCTATAACTATCTGTCAATCTATGTACGTATATTTTTGCCCATTTTTTCCTATGGTCCTACCTTCTCTTCCTTTCTTCACACCAATACCTATTACTACTTCTGAATCTTTCCCTTCTTCCTTTTTCTCTCTCTGCATCCTCATGGAATTAGGTTTCAGAGACCTCTAGTCATCTTCCTTTAATGTATCTCCCTCTCTGGGAGTATGGACCAAAAGTATTTTGGGGGTGCAGAATGTGGACGTTCTGGCTTTTGTAATTGCTTCTCTGCTGTTCATGGGCATGGACACTGGCAGGTTGATCCATACCCCGAGAATGTTTCTTCTATCTTTCCCTAGTGGGGTAGGGTTCTGGAAAATGTGAGGTTCTGGGGTACATTAGTGAGGTCAAGTCATCTGTCCATGTCAGGATAGATTCTTAGTAGCATCTGCAACTTGGTGTTTGTAACTAAAAGACTTTCTGAAGAAATCCTAATTATAATTTGTTGTTTTCAGGTGATTTTTTTGTTGTTTTTCTCATTTCACAGGAAAGTAGCTCCTATTCCATAGCCACACCACCAGAAGTCTAACCAGAATTTATGTATTAACTGCTAATTTATCATAATTAATAAGTATTAATGATAATAATTAATCTGTATTTAATGCTAATTTTAATGTTATGCATATATCCTATTCACTATTCCATATGTATATGAATATATATATGATTATAATATATATATATATAATGTATATTATACATTATATATATAATTTGGTCCTTTTATCAGAGCTTTTCACAAATCAGAACTTACAATATTAACAAAATATTAACAAAATTTTTTATTATTTCCATGCCATCCTTGAGGCCTTATTCTCTCTTTTTAGTCATAAGATTTATGCAAATATCTACTATGTACATATAAGAAGTATTTCAAAGTTCATCACTAAGATGGTGACTCAAGCCACAAAATGTATATTTAATTTTCTTATATTGCAGACAGAAACCAGTTTATTCTACAAGTGTTAACACATTTATATAGTGAAGATTATAAGTATAAAATTTTTTTCATGATGAGTTGCTTGCATTTTCAGTAGCTTTCTACATTTTAATGTGAAATTTTATTTTAAAAAGTATTTTAATAAACTAGAACAATCTAAATTGTAGAGGAATTATTTAGACATCTAATGAAATAAAGTAGTGAAGTTTCTGAGCCAACCTGATAGTTTTATAATAATTTTACAAACCAGAACTAATTCAGTTAGATTCAAATGTTTTGTTTATAACCACCAGATGTTTCCATATGTTGTATGCAAAAAGAACTACCATTTATAGTCTATATATCTAGAATATAAATCTAGACAATGAACTAATAGCTAGCAGAGTGAGCTTTATAAGTACTAGGAGAATATATAATACTTGGGTAAGACAAAATAATCTTTTAATGAAGCAAAATTCATGAACATTTTTTCCTCAAATTATGACTTTATTATTTTTAAGATATATCTAGAAAACATACTACTACTATCCAACTGTTTCTTACATGTAGTATCACAATGTCATGACTGTACATATTTGTTTCTGTAGAGTCAGGGCCTCATGCATAAATGAGTCTTACCACCCCCAATATGGTTTTCATTCAGATACAGTGGGAAGGAGAGATATTACAATCACCGCAGCTTCTCCCAGTTCCATACAACCTTTCATGTCATACTGGGATCAATCTTGGGATACATGCATGTTATAGCATGAGATGTACTGTTGAGCTATTTCTCTGGACTCAGTACTGTTACTGCAATTAAATGCCGAATTTGGGTTTGCATTTTCAAGTGAAGAAGGAAAAAGTCATAATGTTTTCTATTGTTCCATTGTTTTTAAGTTTAGAGTGTTTTGTTGTTGTGGCTATTTTGAATGTGTATTTTACCTTTGAATTTTGTCAAAGAGACTATGTTTTCTTCGTGATATACTAGAGGCACGATAAATCATGCTGATTGAATAGATCACATGTTTTAATCATTGGAGATATACTATTTCAATGTGTAGAGCACAAGGTTTAATAAATGATATAGGTCAGACTGAGTCAATGCATCTGAATCAGAAAGTACTATACATTGTCCAGAGGGTGACATAGCTAGTTCAAGCATTAGAATATGGATAATTCATTTTTAGACATTCAGCAATATACTTTGGCTTATAGGCAATTATCAAAATTCTAGTTTGAAAAAATTCTTATGTTTTAGAAAATTGTATGTATGCAAGTATTATGCTAAGTTAAAGCAGATAGAGACAGACAAATACCATATAATTTCACATACCTATGGAAATATATTAAAGAAAAAAAATGAAAAACTATTTATCTTAATAGTATTGTGGTTAGAAGAGGCAAGAGTGAATTGTGGGAGGGAAAGTTAGGTGAAAGTGGTCAGTTGTATGTCAAAGTATAGTAACTGTTCTTTTAGAGGCAAATATAATGTAGTGTATATAGCTAATAAATTCCAATCCTGTACATCTCTGAAATGGACACAATGCTATTAATCAATGTTATATCAATTGGAAATTATTAGAGGTCAAAAAATGAATCATCTGAATTGAATGATATGAGCACATAATACTTATAAGAAATGTGATTAAATGGCAATTTAATATTTAACAAATTCATGGCATTGGATTTATAATAATATTATTAATATTTTGTCCAAATTAGCTTAAAATCATAAAATACAATTGATTTCCCCCTCTCATATTAATTAACTACTGATTTATATGTCTACATTTTGCTAGGAGTGTACATAAACACCATTCCCACCACCAAAGGACTGTGACCCATCCCTCCCGCCCACTCCCACCCCCCACTGGCCCAGGAAGCTACATGTCTACCCCTCACCCCTTACTTTGGTGCCCTACTTACAATTTGATCAGGTCCTGCTTTTAGTTTCCCTTTCAGATCTTCTTACTCAACTTCTGTTGATGAGTGGGATCATCCCATACTCATCTTTATCTTTCTGACTTAGTTCACTTAACATAATTCCTTCTAGCTCTGTCCAAGATGGGTCAGAGAAGGTGGGTTCATTGTTCTTGATAGCTGCATAGTATTCCATTGTGTATATATACCACAGCTTTCTCAGCCACTCATCTGTTGTTGGGCACCTGGGTTGCTTCCAGGTTTTAGCTATTATGAATTGTGCTGCTATGAACATAGGAGTACACACCTCTTTTTGGTTGGGTGTTATGGAGTCCTTGGGGTATAACCCCAGGAGAGGAATTACTGGGTCATATGGAAGGTCCATGTATGTCTCAAAGTTTCTCAAAAGACAAACTGAATCTTTTTAATATATAGGCTATGTATTTGATATGCGGACTCTCTCAAAAGCCTAGACCAAGTAGATTAGAAGCATCCAATAGCACAGCTATATACAAGATACTGGGTACTGTACAGCAAACCATAACAAAGGGACTTTTCAAAGTTAACCCAATTAACAAATAATGTGATGATAATATTAACTATCGATTGTCTTTTTGAACCCTAAGACAGCAGGAACCTCACATCTTCACTATAGAGCCCCCTACTTCCCCCAGTTCTGGAACCCTTGGATAGGGCCCACTTTCCCGTATGCATCTCCCAATCCAAGCCAAATAATATTGCATCCGCCGATCACAACCTAACCAAAGCAACGATTGCCACCTCAACATGCTTCACCTCAGACTATCCAGAGACTTCACGTGTGGAATGACAACCCTTCAACTTCATTACTCGGGTGAGACCTTTCCTTTTATAGTACACTCTAATTTCATCTCAGGTAGTTCACTTTCTAACAAAGTCCCATAATCTAGATATACACCAGTTTCTGTGAGAGAGAGCTTATGTGCACACGTATCCATAAACTACTGCAAAATATATACCTGAAAGCAGAAGTACACTAGAGTTTGCAGTGATTACCTCCCTAACACTTCCTCTCCACTATTCCAAGCTTGGGATCCATGATTGCTCAACAAATTGTTTGGCTTCATATGTTAACTCTCTTTTCAATCACCAGGTTCCAGATGCCACCAGGATGCTGGCTAGGTTTCCCTGGATTGAAGACCCCACCAATGTGTCCTGGAGCTCAGCTTCCCCAGAGACACACCTTACTAGGGAAAGAGAGAGGCAGACTGGGAGTATGGACCGACCAGTCAACGCCCATGTTCAGCGGGGAAGCAATTACAGAAGCCAGACCTTCTACCTTCTGCAACCCTCAACGACCCTGGGTCCATGCTCCCAGAGGGCTAGAGAATGGGAAAGCTACCATGGGAGGGGGTGGGTTATGGGGATTGGGTGGTGGGAATTGTGTGGAGTTGTACCCCTCCTACCTTATGTTTTTGTTCACTAATCCTTTCTTAAATAAAAAAAAAAAATCATAAAATATGGCAACTACCCCACATGAGATAAAAAAAAAAAAATCTGTATCTGAAAGTGAAAATGAAGCCAACTGTTTTATCATTCAGGTTATACTGCTATTTCTTGAAATAACAATTACAAACATTCATATAGCAATTTGGAGTCCAAATACCATCTATCTATATGCAGTCACATTCAATTCTCAATCCTGAGAAGCAATTTTAGCACAGTATTAAAAAAGTTATTTGGATGCTTGTAAAAATAAGCACTTACTAGATTTCTTGGAAATTCAAAACATGTTACACAACTCATATACATATTCCCATTGATTTTTTTCTATACTAATATAATTAGATATCGTAATGCAAACTTTTCAGATGAGGAAATATGCCAAAAATGTGCTAAATGTATTTATCCACACAGTCATGGAATTAATATGTAAATACAGATGTAATGATTCCTAACATCATTCTTGTTTCCAGTCACAGTGAACAAGTAAAGCAAGAGAGAATGGCATTCACTTGAGGACCACATGCACGCAGTGGGTCAGTGCTAATAAACATCCTCGTGCATTACTAAGAAAATGTTTGTAAATTTTTATTATTTTAAAAGTAATGTCACTATTTTAAGTGTGTCTCCAGAACTTATATATAAATTTCCACACGCAATTTTTATCTATAATTGGGAAATCAGGACTTTGTTACTTTGAGCTGGGAGGATTCTGGGGAATGATTGAAGAAACTATGCCATGATGTTTAGCAGTTAAAAGATATAAAAAATAGGGGAATAGATATTTGTTTAATTCCCCTTCATTGTATCCCAGATTGAAAATTCTTGTTTTCTAAATAATTGGTTTATGTTGGATGTCTTATAGTTTGTGAAGGAATGAACCATACAGGGCAAAAATAATTTAAAAAAATCAAAAGGTAACATTCTCTGATATGTTTTCAAATATAGTTAACTGTTGAAACATAATTAAACATAACTCATAATTGAGTATGCATTTTTTTTATTTAAGAAAGGAGACATTAACAAAACTGTAGGATAGGAGGGGTACAACTCCACACAATCCCCACCACTCAGTCTCCATATCCCATCCCCTCCCCTGATAGCTTTCCCATTCTCTATCCCACTGGGAGTATGGACCCAGGGTCCTTGTGGGTTGCAGAAGGTGGGAGGTCTGGCTACTGTAATTGCTGAACATGGGCGTTGACTATGCATTTTTAAAGATAAATTATCTTTGCTTTCTGCTCCTTGTATATGACTCTTTTAGAGAGAAATGTATGGTAGTTTTTACTGGTTAAATTTTGTAAAAGTTCACAAACATAGCACTGTGTGACACGGAAATTATATCTGCTCAATGACTTAAGGCTCACAAGTAACTTGGCAAATGCTGTAAGGAATGATGCTCTGGGGAAAAAAAAAAGAATTCTAATAAAAATGGAAATGATGACCTACTACATTCCTATGCTTCTCCAGGCTGCTGATCATCCTGCCATTGTATGCACCATCACTTTGCCATTTATCATTGTAGGGTAAGCTGGAGAACATTTTCCAGAAGACTAACAACTCTTGATATAGAAAAAGTTATAAAACTTATTTGCACAACTCTTCTCTCATCTGCAAAGGATATTGGCATTTAACCATGAGGCAGGCATGCAAGAAAAATCCTCTGAGGTGGTTTGATTTCCAGTTAAAAAAATATAGATAGATAGATAGATATAGATATAGATATACAATTTGCTGGAGTCAAAAACAACTTGTTGAATTCAATTCTGCAATATTCTTTAAAGAGAAAAATAATGATTTAAGTGTAGTTAATAATGCTTCTTTGACTATTAAGAATAGCAATGAATTTCACTAGTTATTAGAGAACACACTATTGTTAAAAACATTTATCAGTACTGCAGGGTGTTCAGTTTTCATAAAAGTAGAAGTGAGATCTTCAATTTTTTATCATTATTCTTTTCAGTATATGGAAATATAAGACAGTTAAAATTTATAATTTGGAATAATTATTTATTGATTTACAACTCAAACCAATCTGTTTTGTACTAATATGTAGGCTTTTCAATGAACAGAAGTGATATATGCATTATTTTTAAAAAGGAATAATATTTGAAAAAATATCTTTTGTTTTAAAAATCTCAATAATTTTCACTGCTTTACATGACTCATGGTTGATCTTCTATAATCAGTGTCACTAGTGCTATGCAATAAGGGATTCTGAAAGACAAAAGTTTCACTAGTATCTGGATTAACATCTTTCATCAATGATGCAAAAAAATACAAAAATAGATGACATGTCTAATTTTTTACAATTTTACTTGAAAAAACACATGAAATAACTTTTCTCTCCAATGTTTGACAATGTTAAAAAAAGATAACAATGGGTCTTATGGGGGTACAGAGTTAAAGAGGGGTTATAAAACATAAAAAAGGGGAAAGAGATTTGAAATATTTTGGGTCAGAAAACCTTATTTGAACAGGATATATTAAAAGGACTTCCTTCATAGCTTATTAAGAATATTACATTTTTAAATTATCTTTATTTTATTTATTAGAGACAGCCAGAAATCAAGAGGAAGGGGGTGAGAGAGATAAAGAGATGAAGAAACATCTTCAGCACTGCTTCACCACTTGTAAAGCTTCCTCCATCAGGTAGGGACTGGGGAGTTGTTCCTGGGTTCTTGAGTACTGTAATTCCTGCTCTCAACCCGGTGAACCACCACCTATAATTCTCTACTAACATTTCAGATACAAGGTTGCAAGTATTAGCATGGTGAAAATACTCTCATAGATTTCTATGTTCCAAAAAAAAAAAAAACAAACAAAACACATGGACTTACCTTTATTTTATTCAATTTAAGTAAATGAGTCACTTTATATCAATACCTGAAAAACCAGAAAAATATTTACCTCATCCCTTCAGCCGTTACTGGCTAAACCTGAATATTGAACATCAATATTTTTTCCTCTACAAAATCTTTAAAACATATGAATCTAGTCACTTCAACTTTGCTTTGTAGATTTTTACCTAATATTTCATTGATCTCACTTTTACTTTCAATTCATCTGCTTTTAAAACTGAAACATATTTTTATAGGCATGTAATGTTGGACCACTGTTTTTTTATTTAGTCCAGCAAAGTGAACTATAATTTATTATGGTGATGGCTATGGTTATGTCTAAATCTATTTTCAATATTTATCAGTAATTATCTGTGGGGACATGGTGGGTTGAGCCTGGTTGGAACCCGGATACTGCTCTGTGAGGACAGGTGTTCACCTAATAAGCCTACCCACTCCTTCCTGACCTCCATCTTGTTAGACACAGTGGCTGTAACTGTTCCCCCACCACCTGGTCTGAATAACCTGATTTTTTTCAATGGAATGTGGATAAACCCGGAGAGCCCCTTCCTCATTCTTAAGTCCCATGCCCCGGTTAAGTGGAAGTCAAGAGCTGAGTCCTTAGAAGGAAGCCAGAGTCTAAAAATATCTGATTGATTCTTGCTGTCAAACGTTTGTTGACAGCTATTCAGCTTGTTGACCTGGCACCAAGCCCCAGCACCTGGCTTCTTTTACCCCATGTACACCCTGCCTTTTCTTCAATAAACGCACTATACTCTGCCATAGTGTCCAGAGTCAGTGGTCACTCTGCGTGCTCATCCCCACCGCAGCCTATTCTCTTCCTCCTCTAGGACACCTCTCTGGTGGCCAATGGAGTGATGGGCGTGGGATGGACAGGGCAGGCCTTCCAGAGCTTGCTCCACAATTATCATCTATTTTTTTTCTCATTATTTTCTTCCACTATGGATGGCTTTTATAATTTTTTCAATTCATTCACAAAATGATTTGTTAAAATTAGTTGTACTTGTTATAGACACTGACTTACTTACACTATGGAATTACTTTTTTTGCTTAAACAATTATATTTTACAGCAATTTAAAGTATCAGAAGATAAGCATATATTGTTGCCTATACTATCTTCACTGTCCTTTGTTTTTATGTAGATACATAACTTGATATGTATTATTTACTGTTGGGCTAGCTTCGCGGTCTGGAGACAGAGACGACCAGGGACTCATGGCTGAGTGGTACACAGTTCAGTCTTTATTCCTGTGGAACACAGCACAATCTAAACTATCTCTAATAACAATCTTGTCCTTATATATCCTGAGGCGGAAGAGTGGGGTCC
Organism: Erinaceus europaeus; assembly: GCF_950295315.1. Taxonomy (NCBI): domain Eukaryota; kingdom Metazoa; phylum Chordata; class Mammalia; order Eulipotyphla; family Erinaceidae; genus Erinaceus; species Erinaceus europaeus. The sequence continues at coordinate 135,832,263 of NC_080164.1, forward strand.
GGAGAGGAAGTACTTAGGATAGGGGGTGGGGAGAAGGAAAAGGCATGCAAAACAATGAGGATTAAACCAATGCCCTGGAGGCAGGGCGATGCTTAGTTAATAGTGGTTATGTAAATAGAATACAATGTTAAGCAGAGGGGATTAAACCAATGAAACAGAAGGGGTATTAGAAGCAGAATTTAGAAGCAGACCAACAATTTACTACAGCATGAAAATTTTCTTTAGCATTTTTTTTCACATTCTTTTTGCATTATAGTGTGGGTATGTTGAAGATAAGGAACAAGTGGTTTTTATGGGAACAAATGCATATTATTTTGAGACTTGAGGCAATTAATTGAAAGGTAGGTGCATTGCTTTAGTAAGATTTGGTTTCTTCTATAGTGATATTTGGTTGGCATAGGACATACACTGTTAAAAGAGATTAATACAAAGCACAATACATTTCCTTAGGCATGTCCATGCAAGTATCACATAATTTAAGTAAAGAGACCATTACACACAACTCTAAATGTACTTTACATTAAGCTTCACCAAGTAGCTAATTCTCAAATGCCTAATATACTCATTTTGTTATGCATATTTTATAAATATTGCAGAAGTAGATTCATGCTATAAACACACATCTGTATGTAGTCCCTATTTGTGCAACTTGATTTGGAGAACTATTTGACAGAATTCCCATGTTTCTTCTATAGTTGTATTATGTTCTTTTTCATTAATGTATATTATGAAAAATCACTGTGGTATATATCATTGTGGCAAAACTGACTTATGCATTAGAAATGGACATTTGGATATTTTCTTATTTTTGCTACTTACAACAGTGCTACCATAAACCTTATTTTTATTCAATCATATAAAAGCATTCACTTTAGAACACACCAAGAAAAGTAATTTCTGAATCATCTGTGTGTTAGTCAATCTTAGTAAATACAGACAGATTTCCAAACTAGTTAATACCTCTTTCAAATGTGTGGTAGGAGAGTTCAGTTTTGGGTGCCAGGGGGCAGCACAACTGATTGAGAGCATATGTTACAATGCACACCCAAGTTTGAGCCCCCAGACCCCTACCTACATGGGGAAAGCTTTGTGAGTGGTGAAGCAGGGCTACAGGTGTCTCTTCGTCTCTCTCCTTTCTATCAACCCCTGCTCTCTTAGTTTCTGTATCCAACAAATAAGATAATTTAAAAATGTTAATTTTAAAAAAAAAGAGTTCAAAGCTTTGTACTTCTTCAAAAATATTGTTTATTTTTTAATATTTATTTATCTGGATAGAGGCAAAAGGAAGTTGTGAGAGAAATGGAAGGAGAGAGAGAGACTTAGAATAATGCTTCACCACTTGTAAAGCATCCTGCATGTGAGGGCGTGGTTTGAACTGATATGGATAGCAAATATTATACTACTATATAGGCCTACACAGTTTAATTTGCATGTAGTAAATGTCTGAATATCCTTTGTTTGAAGTGTATGGTTAATCATTCTGACCATTTATTGTGCTATTTTCATATAAAGTTGCAGATTTTATTTAACATTTAAACATTTTTCAAGTGTTAGATCACAAATATTCACAATTTGGTTCCTTTTCATTGGTTTAATGATGCTTTTGATAATCAGAAAAGTATTACATTCATATAATCTAGAAACTGCCTTTTCGATTTACACTTCAAGGACATTTTTGTTTTTTCAGATAGAAAAGAACAAGAAGGAGTTGGGCAGTGATACACTATGTAAAGCAGACATAGAAGCAAAAGGACCCACTCAAGGTTCCTGGTTCAAGCCTCCAGGGTCTGCAGGTGTCTATCTTTCTCTCTCCCTCTCTACCTCTTCCCCTCTCCCAATTTCTCTCTGTCCTATCATACAAGAAAAAAAGAAAAAGGGGGTCGGGCGGTGGCGCAGTGGGTTAAGCGCACGTGGCGCAAAGCGCAGGGACCAGTGTAAGAATCCCGGTTGGAGCCCCCGGCTCCCCACCTGCAGTGGAGTCGCTTCACGCGGTGAAGCAGGTCTGCAGGTGTCTATCTTTCTCTCCCCCCTCTCTCTATTTTCCCCTCCTCTCTCCATTTCTCTCTGTCCTATCCAACAACAAAGCAACGTCAACAATGGCAATAATAACCGCAACGAGGCTGCAACAACTAGGGCAACAAAAAGGGGGAAAAATGGCCTCCAGGAGCGGTGGATTCATCCTGCAGGCACTGAGCCCAAGCGGTAACCCTAGATGCAAAAAAAAAAAAAAAATAGAACTAGAGAAAAGGCACTACAACAATAAAACTCTCAATACAGTGAGGTTCAGGTTTTAATCTGCCTCAAACCCATCATAAAACAAATAGGCTGTCCAACTGAGCTATCTTGGCAGACACTTTTAAAGGAAAAATATAGCTATCACAAAGTAAAAAAATTAAGACCAATGTACAACCATTAACACAGTTGTCTGGAAGCCAAAAGAAATGCCTACTAATAGTGCATTTAATTATTTCTATATTAGTTATTGAATAAAGATAAGTTATTGAATAAGATAAGATTCCAAGGATATATAGCTCTACACTGTACACACCACCAAAGTTCTGTGGACACTCCTCAAAATCGATAATCATCAAATAAATTTAGAACATTTCCTATTTTTTTTCTAGAAAGTTAAATTTGTTGTTACCATTTTGATATTTGGGTAAGACACGATTTTTATACATAAGGACATTATTTCCATATATGAATATGCTATTAATTACTGAAAATAAACAAGAAAATTGGTGGATAATAAGTGAAAAGTAAACCATCTCCATAGTACTAATCTTTAACAGTTTTCAAATACTAGTTGTTCATGAATTGATGGATTTGTTGTTGTAACTTGATACTTTCCACTGGACAATTTTTAAGCTCATTCACAAAAACAAATAACATTCTAAGAATATACATGTAGCTCATATTTCACATTTACTTGAATTTAGGATTGTTGGCTTTCTTCTTGATATACTTACTGTTCTTCTTTATACTGTGGTATGACAGTTTACATATTATCTTTCTTTTTTTTTTTTAATATTTATTTATTCCCTTTCATTGCCCTTGTTGTCTTTTATTATTGTAGATATTGTTGTTATTGATGTCATCATTGTTGGACATTTCTGAGAGAGATGGAGAGAGGAGGGGAAGACAGAGGGGGAGAGAAAAACAAACACCTGCAGACCTGCTTCACTACCTGTAAAGCGTCTCCCCTGCATATGGGGAGCCGGGGGCTCGAACCAGGATCCTCACTCAGGTCCTTGCTCTTTGTGCCACCTGAGCTTAACCCACTGCACTACTGCCCAACTCCCAACATATTACCTTTCAATGTAGTCTGCTGCTTCTTAAATTTTTTTCCCTTGTTTCTCTTGTTTTCAGCTCTTTTCTGCAGTACCAATTTCTATTTGAGTGACAACTATTATGATTTAAATCTGTAAAGATTACAAATGATATTGCCAACATTCAGAGAAGGTTCATCCTTTCACTTCTTTGCCACATATAATGGGATTTATCATCTAAGGCTAATCTATAACAGGCATGCATCATTTGGATTATAGTTTGGGTAACATGCTTTCAAATTCTGGTTTATGTAACTTTGTTTTCTATGATTGCACATTTCACCTGGAATCTGACTTAAAATTTTTTAAAATATTTATTTATTTATTCCCTTTTGTTGCCTTTGTTTTTTATTATAGTAGTTATTATTGATGTCTTTGTTATTGGATAGAACAGAGAAATGGAGAGAGGAGGGGAAGACAGAGAGCGGAGAAAGATAGACACCTGTAGACCAGTTGCTTCACCGCTTGTGAAGCAACTCCTCTACAGGTGGGGAGCCGGGGGCTTGAACCGGGATCCTACCGCCAGATCCTGTAGACCTGCTTCACCGCTTGTGAAGCGACTCCCCTACAGTTGGGGAGCCGGGGGCTTGAAGCCTTACGGGATCCTTACGCCAGTCCCTGCGCTTTGTGTCACATGCGCTTAACCTGCTGCGCTACCGCCCACTCCCCTGCCTTTTTTTTTTTTTACTTAAATTTATAAGATTATAAGCCAGGAGGAGTGTATATTAACACCGTTCCCACCAACAAAGATCTGTGTCCCTACCCCTACTCCACCATATTGAAGCTAAAAAATCTGATTTTTAATACTTTTTAAAAGATTTATGTATTAATGATAGCAAAGAAGAGAGAGAGGACCAGAACATCACCCTGGCATATGTGATGCTGGGGGCTGAACTCAGGACTTCATGCTTAAAGAGAGTCCAGTATCTTTTCCACTGTACCAACTCCCCATTCACTATAATCAGATTTTTGGGGGTGGGTTTTTTCAATCAGGTTCCAATTGTACGTTTTCTTTCTTTCTTTTCTTTCTTTTTTCTTTCTTTCTTTCTGCCTCCAGGTTTATTGCTAGGGTGCGGTGTCTGTACCACGAATTCACTGCTCCTGGAGACTATTTTTTTCCCTTTCTGTTGCCCTTGTTTTATCATTGTTATGGTTACTATTAGTGTTATTGCTGTCATTGTTGGATAGGACAGAGAGAATTGGAGAGAGCAGGGGAAGACAGAGAAGGGGGAAGAAAGATAGACACCTCCAGACCAGCTACACCTGCAGACCAGCTTCACTGCTTGTGTGGCCGTCCCCTTGCAGGTGGGGAACCAGGGGGCTCTAACCGGATTCTTACCTGGGTCTTTGACCTTCACGCCCTGTACGCTTAACCTGACATGCTATGCCCAACCCCCTCCAAATATACTTTTTCAGTCAAGGTTCCAATGTGTATTTTCTTTCTTCTCACTCCCACAAGTTGTTGATTAAACAGTATACTTTCTGAGGCATTTCCCATATTTATTTGCTTCGAATCCTCAGATTTTCAGAATGTGGTAGATTTACTTACGGAGAATAACTGTAGGTGTAGTGCCTACCCGGCAGTCAGTACTCTTGTCACCAAAAGTATTGTCAGTTTTTGTTGTTTTATTTTTTTTAAATATGTATTCCCTTTTGTTGCCCTTGTTTTATTATTGTTGATGTCATCATTGTTGGATAGGACAGAGAGAAATGGAGAGAGGAGGGGAAGACAGAGAGGGGGAGAGAAAGACACCTGCAGACCTGCTTCACCACCTGTGAAGGGATTCCCCTGCAGGTGGGTAGCCAGGGGCTCAAACCAGGACCTTTAAGCCAGTCCTTGTGCTTGGTGCGAAGTGCGCTTAACCCGCTGCGCTACCACCCAACTCCCTATGTATTGTCAGTTTTATTGACCTTCTATAGTGATCTTTTAGCAGGCAAAAAAAAAAAAATTAACCTCTTAGATGTGACAATTTTCCAAAGGAAAAACATAGGTTATCCTACTTTGTTTTATTCCATGTTATGTAAACCCTTTGTTTTAGTTCTTACTGCTTCCATAGTTCTCTATATCTCTTAAGAAAGGATTTTTATATTCATCCACTTTCTTATTGTTCCCAGCAGCAGTATTTGAATGTCAAAAATTATTACATCCTATCATAATTTATATGGTTAACAGATGTATGGAAATATTATGAGGAACACACAATTCAGATATTCTCTGGACTTATTCATCAGTGTCCTTTTTACTGCATTACCATGAATCACAGTGTTTTTTTTCATTTTGCTAGCGATATAGGTGAGAACACAATTTATGTAGTCAGAAATGATTTCTAGCATATTGGACTTGATTCATAGTTGAATGACAAGTGCTGATGCCTATGACCTTAACTTTTTCTAGAATATTTTAACAGTGTGACACATGTCTATAAATGAGCATGCTTATTTTCGATAATCAAATCATTTGAGATTTGTTAATAAATACTTTCTTTTGGGACCCGGTGCTCCACTCATAAGGGACTCTTTTTTTTTCTAGATATGACATTATTGAGAGACAGAGACAGAGAAAGAGAAAGATAAAGACACTATAGCACTGCTCCACTATCTGCCAAGCTTCTCCTTTGCATGCCAAGGTCCTTGCATATGGTGAGGTATATATTCTACCAAGGAAACTACTTCTCTGCCCCTAGAGTTAATGTGGCTGGAAGAAATGTAAAAATAGTAATTAATCAAAATTTAACTCATTAAGAATTTTTTGACAACTAGGTACATTATCATTAATAACATCCTGACGTCAGAATATATATGAGATAAATAAATTTACTCCACAATAGTTGAATATAATAGTATAGCTGCCTTTCGAAAATATTTATTTCTACATCAATTTCCAGTGAAGCATATGTAAATAGAATATTTCTTTTTAAATTTTTGTTCATTTATAAATCCTTTGATACTATAACAAGTTAATATTTTTGCTTTTGGAATTCAATATAGTACATTTTTTAAATTTTGGTGGCATATATATATATATATATATACATACACATAAATACAAAGATACACATAGACACACACACACACACACACAACCTTGTTTATTTCCTTGCACTTAAATAAAGCTGGAATAAATAATCTTTCAAATTTATGGAGATTTTAAGATCATTAAAATAATAAGCATTCATAAAATATATATTTAACCTTTTTTTGTTTAACCTGTTTTTGTTTGTTTGTCTCTTATTTGTTAACTGCTATAGGAAAAGATTTTCATTAAATCTATAGAGTCAATATGGACCAAGTTTCTAATATTTCTTTAGGTTATTTTTAAATCTATTTTTTGCTCAGGCTGACTTTGCTTCAGGTTTAGGGAATGATATTTCTGTGTCATGCAGGGAGATTTTTTACACTTTCTTTCTTATTAAAACTGACAAGCTACCAGGAATATTGCAGCAACCAAACAAAAACATCCCTCTTTGCTTTGGAGAGTCCTTTGTTTGATCTTTCTGGACAATGTATCTGAATTTATTTCAGTTCTACATCTAAGAAGTTCTCATTTGATCTGATTTCTTTGAGAGCACTGAAAAAATACAGGCATTTCATCTTTTCATTTCCAGTACTGCTGTCATAAATATACCCCAACATGCAGAGTACTCATTTATGTTCAGTCTTAATAAAGGCATTCTTGTTCTTAAGGAATCTTTAATTTTTATTTTATTTATTTATTTTACCTACGCACTATTCAGCTCTGGTTTTTGGTGGTGTGGGAGAGGCTTGATCCTGGGACTTTGGAACCTCAGGCATGACAGTCTGTTTGCATAACCATTATGCTATCTACTCTACACCCCTTAGGAAAATCTTCATGAAAACCCAAATCATAAAAGTATTATGTATTCCCTTTTTGAATGTTTTCCAATTTCAGTATCACTTTATTAAGGAAAATATTGACTTACAAAATTGTTGCTGTTAGGAGGGTACTTGTCTTCATTTCCTCAAGACAGGTGTCAGTATATGTCACCCTCCATCAAACTGTCATCCTATGCTATCTATCCTGTGTCTCCCCTGAATGTTTCTTTCTTCCCCGTTCAGAGTCCCCAAATCTGCCACTATGCACTACAGTCCATTGAAACTACACCTTGCACTCTCTGTTGCTTTGTTTATGAAATCCCGTCTATGAGTGAGATCATCTATTGATATTTTTGTCCTTACCCTTAGGCTTAATTCACTCAACATGATTGCCTCCAGTTCCACCCATGCTGTAGCAAAGCTTATGTTATCATTTCTTACAGATGCATAATGCTTTAATATTTTCTACATAGACCAAACTAATTTACATTCTCACTAACCATAGAGTGCGCTATCTCTCTCCTCTCTTCCTCTCCCTCTCTCTCTCTCTCTCCTCACAGCCCTGTCATCACTTGTTTTTGTCTTTTCTTTTTACACCAGAGCTATCTCTGGGGCTTCCTGCCTGCAAGGTAAATCCACTGCTCCCCTGAAGCATATCTCTTCTCTCTATCTTTCTCTCCCTCTCTCAGATAGAGACACAGAGAAATTGAAAGAAAAGGTGGGGGAATGAGAGGTAGGGATCCTTGTGAAGCTTTCCCTGTGCAGATGGGGACTTGAACCCCAGTCTTCGCAAATGTAAATGTGTGTGCTCTATTTGGTGTGTGACTACTTGACCTTATTTCTATTTGTTTGTTAATTTATTTAATAGAGTTTATTCTCACAGGGATGGGGTGATATTTTGTTCTTATCTTGATTTGTGTTTCTTCTTTAATAATATATAACCTTGAGCATTTTTTCATATGCCTGTTAGTCATCTAAAAATCTCCTTTTTGAAGAGTCTGTTTAGTTCTTTCCCCATTTTGATGGTGTTATCTGGTGTGTGTGTGTGTGTGTGTGTCTGTGTGTGTGTGTGCAGTTTTGCGAACTTTTCACATCTTGACTGCTAGCTCTTTTCTGTATGGCATATTAGCTTCTATACCCCTACGTTTGATGTCTGCTTTGGTTATGGCTCCTTTTGCTACGCAGAAAGATTTCAGTTTAGTATACCTCCAAGTGTTTTATTTTTGTTTTTGTTTTATTTTTATTTCTTGCCATTGGAGTCTCTGAAGATAATGCCAAAGTAGACACCATGTGATGTCCCACTGATGTTTGTTGTGATATATGTTATTATTTTTAATGAAAGAGAAGAGAGAGAGACTCCAGAGCACTGCTCAGCTCTGGCTTATAGTGGTTCCTGGACAATGTACCTGAATTCTAGGGGTTAACCTGGAATCTGAGAGCCTGGGGTATGAAAATCTTCTTACATAATAACCATTATGTGTCTCCTCAGCCGCTGAGCTTACTGCTGTACATGGTGCAGTTCTGTTTTATATTTCTACATACAGCCACTCAATTCTCTCAACTTCTCAATTCTCTCAATTTCTCCCTTTAGTAAAGAGTCATTCTCTATTTAATGGTCTGGGCCTTTTGTCTTAGGTTAACTATAGAGAAATAGGAGAGTTCATTTCCTGACTGAATTCTATTCAGTTGATATGTCTTTGTGTTGTTGTTGTTGTTCCAGTACCATTTTTGCAGTTTTAAGAATTTAAATATTTTGATTTGTATACATGATGCTATCTAATCGAAATCCTATTGTCTACTGAACTGTATTTTTAAGACTTAGCTAATTGTTATACAAAATGTGATATAATACCCTACAAGTTACAATTCTTTGTAAGTAATACAGTTAATTTTGCTAGTGACTGAGGAAACTGAATTACTTTAAAACAGAGTTCCAATTAAAACATAGTTTGGGGACGAGAACTGTAGCAATGCACTAGACTTGTATTCCTGAGGCTCCAGAGACTGAACTGCTAGCAACAACAGTGCTGAGTTGCACTCTGGTATGTCTCCTGTCCAAGTATTAACCAGGCTCAACCCTGCTTAGCTTCTGAGATTGAAGGAGTTTGGGTGTGTTCAGGGTGATATGGCCAGAGACTGCATCTCTTTCTCTTGAAAATAAATTCCTTTTAAAATATAGTTTAGTTTCACAGATAACATATTTCATATGCATTTCCTAAAATAATAATTTTGTGCCATGTTATTTTCATTATGTATGCTTTTCTAGAGAAATATGTCATTAATTCAGTATACAAACATGCTTTTCCTAAGAGGTTCTAGATGAATATACTTAATTGCTCTTGATCTGAATGCTACATCCAAAAAAGAATTATTTTTTTAAGAATAAAGTCACTAACAAAAAATATTGCATAAATATCATTATGCAATATTAACAGAAATTATTCGTATACAAATTCTGTAGGTGTGCATACATTTGGCACAGACTGAGTACCCATTATACTTCCGACACTCTGCTATGAACTTTCCATTTGAATTGTATTAATATAAGTCACCATAGCTAACAACATAATAGATAAGAAAAATAAATCAGTCCCTAAGTATATAATGCCCTCAAGATAGATAAGAAACACTCAGAAATATACACTTAACACTATGGGGCAAGAAATATAGAAAATAACAATAATTATATAATTAATAATGTTTTTCATTTATTATGCATGAAAATAGAAAAACATATTTAAGTTAATAATTTGATGGATCTTGATGATTAGGCTATAAAATGTTTTTTTATTCTAAGAATTCAAGGAAAAATAATATAACTTTTATAGTTTCAGTTGAAGGAAAAGCTAGAGGAAAGGCCTAGCTAAAGAAATTGTGACATAAGATGCTTGAACAATAAAGCAGTATATATATTTATTTCCTCCTAGTATTAAATTTCCATTAAAATTACTTGAGAGAACAATTGTTTAAGAATATATTCATTAATCACATCTACTTGGGGTTAAAATTCAGTATCATATTATAAACTATATAATCCTAACCAAGATTTTTAATGTCATTTAAGTCTGTAATTACATTATCTGGAAAACACTAATGCTAAGACTTTTCTCCTGCACGTACTGCAATTCCAGACAGGAAACTAAATACACTTCAGACATGTAAACAATGTAATTATTTATACAAATATCATATCTTCACATTGTACAGTCTAAATATCTGAGAATATTATTTTCGATTATACCTCAGTAAATCAGATTAAAATATTTATTATCTCAAGGGTCTTGAGAAATTCCCCAAAAATAACATTTAATTGAAGTAACACAGATTTATAAAATTATCCAGGCTGTGGAAATTCAGCATTATAATTTGACATACATATATACTATAATCTGACTACCATCAAGAGTCTCAGTTCTGGGGAGCCTGAGGCGGTGGCGCAGAGGGCCACATGGGGCGAAGTGCAAGGGCCTGCGAAAGGATCCGGGTTCGAGCCCCTGGCTCCCCACCTGCAGGGGGTTCACTTCACAGGCTGTGACGCAGGTCTGTAGTTGTTTTTCTCTCCCCCTCTCTGTCTCCTCCTGCTCTCTCGATTTCTCTCTGTCCTATCCAGAAATAAGGGTAGCAATAACAACAATAACAACAACAATGACGATAATCAAGGGCACCAAAAAGAAAAAAAGTTGAAAAAAAAGTATCAATTCTATCCTTAACTATATAAACAATTCTCTCTTTTTTTAATTAATTAATTAATTTATTTATTTATTTATTCTCTTTTGTTGCCCTTGCAGTTTTATCATTGTTGTGGCTATAATTGTCTTTGTTGTTGGATAGGACAGAGAGAAATGGAGAGAGGAGGAGAAGACAGAGAGGGAGAGAGAAAGGTAGACACCTGCAGACCTGCTTCACTGCTTGTGAAGCGACTCCCCTAGAGGTGGGGAGGGGGGGCGGTTGGAACCTGAATCCTTACCCCGTCCTTGCACTTTGCACCATGATGTGCACTTAACTCGCTGTGCTACCTCCCGACTCCCTATAAACAATTCTTATCTCATAATGTAAAAACTTATCAAAACTTATCATTTTGGGGGGAAAGTTAGATAAAATTTAAACATAATTACATTGAAAATAAATGTATTTTATTGTTTAGAATAGTGCTAAGGTCTAGCCACTAAAATGATGACGGGGATGAAAAGCTATAAGCTATTTTCTAGAAAAAAAAACTTTAATTGGATTATAAAATTATTTAATTAATATGTAATTTTCTTTTTATTTATTTACCTTATGAGACCAATCATAGCATTACTTTGCCAAGTGCAGTGCCATGGATCAAACCCAGTATCTCATGTAAAGCATGAGTTCTATCACTGAATTACCATTCCAGTTCCTTCAGTCCCTTAAATTTATTTCTAACACCCAAGATCATGTGTGATTAATACAGTATAACCCAAATGTCTCTATGTATATGTATATGTGTATGTATTCAACATAAAAATATGAAAGCAACCATAATCAGAATATAAATCTTTTTTTTTTTAAAAAATAAAATCACTAGTTTCAAAATAGTCATAATACATCCACAGTATATGTTTTTTCTGTTATAGGCATTGAATACAAAAAATTATACATGACATTATTCAGGTTACCAGTACATTTAAACATTATTTCATAATATACATATATACACATATATATTTTATATTTCCAATATATGGTTCTCTCTGTAAATAAGACAATTTACAAAATTCTATAAATATGAAAAATACGTATAGATATCTTAATGCTTTTTGATATATTTGAACAACTGATGCTCCAAAAGTATTAAGTAAAATGTTCAACCTATTTCTACAGCTGTTGATACATAGTATTATATATACACACACACACATATATATATATATTCTTCTTCAGAAAAAAGAAGTTTCCCACTCTACTATATTTTCTATTGACATTTGATTAAAATGGATTTTCAAATGTGAATAACAATTATTACATCACTAAATACATGAAACAATTACATAAAGCAATATTTCCTCAATAAAATAATACTGAAGTTGTAAAAAAAAAAAACAAGGATTGTAAATATCTTAAACTTTATGATACACATAAACTCAAACACATACTCAATTGTTTGTCTTTCTAAGAGATTTATTTATTTTTCTTGTTTCTTTATTACCTGTCATTATAAAGTTTCAAATATTAGACGATTGGAAATTAGAATGAGAATTGGAGGACTGGACAATGGTACACCAGGTTAAGTGTAAACATTAAAGTGGACATGGACCTGGATTCAAGCCTCCAGTCCCCAACTGTAGCTGGAAAACTTCAGAAAGTGTGTAACAGTGAGGCAGGAAGCTCGCGCACTCCCTCTCCCCCCCATCTTTCTCTCACCCCCAAGTACTTGTTCCCTCTCAATTAGTCTGTCTCTCGCCATAATAAAAAACGAATTTAAAAAAAGAACTATAATTTAAAAAATATTATTGAAATTCAGGTATTTACTTATTAAAGTATCAAACAACAATTTAATTTTATAGAAAATGTTACTCTTGTTAATGTCTATTATTATTTTTCTAAATCATCTGGCAAAGGCATTTCAATTGTGCAACTTTCTTAAAAAACTCTATGATTTTGAAATAATTAGAAAAATACAATGTTAAAATAACCTCAAATCACATAATTTCATTTGAAACCTTATGATTACACTAGGAACTGAACTTAATATCAGGAATCTTGTTCTATTATGTTCACAATAAAATACATATATATGAAAATATTTGAGAAAATAGGTCTAAATAATTACCAGTTTTAACTTTATGATTAATATACTTTGTATTGACAAAAACCTTCTCTACTACTGACAATGCATATCTAAAGAAAATATTTAAAATATAAAATTTTTTTCAATATTATCCATGATTTCCTGCCTTTGGGAAAAAAATTTACAAGTGGATGTTCTTATTATGAAATTAGTAAAATATAATAATAAAGTCATAGCTGAGTTTTACATCAGTCTTAAGTTCTCTGGGTAATGTTGATGCCCTGTCAAAATATAAACAAACTGATACATTTGTCATGGTCCAGTTTCTAACTTTCCTGTAACATGGGTGCTGATATAAAGAATAAAACATTAGACTTCCCAAAACATTGAGGTCTTCAGTTAAATCACTGGTATCAAATTTGCCAGAGCGATATTCTGATTCTCTCTCCCTCTTTCATAAGCATATAGGTATTTAAAGAGCCTTAAAAGTATTTTTAAAAACTTTCTAACACATATAAAACTTTAAGAGAGTTTTCTATTTTCTGCTTAAACAGAGAAACTGAAAATTGTAAGAAGCCACAGCTCATTTCCTATAGAAAATAATAATTAGCATTAACTCATTGATGTTAGACTCACTGTAAAAATTGAGATGCTCATGGGATAATAAATGCTATAAATTCTAAGGAGCATATGTTCCTAATATTTTTGTAGTGTTAGATAAATCTGCTTTGGTAGCTCAGTGGGTTGGTTAAGCGCACATGGCGCAAAGTGCAAGGGCCAGCATAAGGATCCAGGTTCGAGCCCCATCCTCCCCACCTGCAGGGGAGTCACTTCACAGGTGGTCAAACAGGTCTGCAGGTGTCTTTCTCTCCCCTTCTCTGTCTTCCCCTCCTCTCACCATTTCTCTCTGTCCTATCCAACAACGACAACTACAACAATAAAACAACAAGGGTAACAAAAGGGAATAAATAAATATTTTTTTAAAAAGTAAATCTGCTTTCATGAGTCTGCTTTCTGTTACTCTGCACTCCTTTGGTGGCAACTGAGAGATGGACTTAGCTAAAATTCTGGACACCTGTCACAGGCACAAATGTTTGCTAGTCAAAAATTTGGGCAGATTTTAGGATTAAACATTTTACAATCTAGTAACTCCTGTTAGACTTCTTCCCAATAAATATACTTATAAACTGACCAAAACAAAGAAAACTTTGCAGTGACTGTAAGAAGATGCAATCTACTCTTCTACTATGTAAAATTAGTTGTTACAGGGTGCTGGGGCAGTGGCCAACCTGGTTGAGTACACACATTAACATACACAAGACCTTGGGTTCAAGGCTCTTCTCCCCACCTGCAGAAGCAGATTTCTATCTTTTTCTCACCCTCCCTCCCTAGCCCCTACTTCTCAATTTCTCTCTGTCCTATCAAATACAATAGGAAAAAAAAAAAGATAAAATGGTCACCAGGAGCAGTGGATTCATAGTGTGGACACAAAGCCCAGTCAATAACCCCAGTGACAAAAAAAAAAAAAGTTGCCACAAAATCAATGCTACCAGAACTGGAGACATAACAAAGAGGATAGACACATATTTTATATACTAAGTTAGGAGAAAAAGATAGCTAGGCTAAAAAAAAAACATTATGTATTCCAGTCCTACCAATCTAGTTTTGGAAATGCAAAGTTTACATTTGCTTGAATCTAATCCAGGGTGTATTTTAAATGTCAAAGATATTTTTGGCAACAGGGAATTACAAAGTAATCAAAATCGTGAGTAATTGATATACATACAAAATATAAATAATTTCTCAAGAAAGTGTCATTAACAAATACTAAGAATATAATAATCAAAGTTTTTATTGAAGAAAATAAAATACCTTAGATGAAGAAACAAACAATATGTGAGGTGAATTTATTTGAAACACAATTTACAAAAATGTCCTAATATTCATAATTTAAATTACTCTCATTCATATACTTTAACATAATTGCCTACATTCCCCTGAAGCAGAAATATCAAAGCAAGAGAATAACTGAGAAAGTGAAGTTATAGCAGTGCCAAAGTAAAGTAAAAAAACTTTGCTGTCAAGTAAGTGAAAATCTGTGCTCGTTTCGGCAGCACATATACTAAAAAAGTAAGTGAAAATCAAACAAAAATTAAGTAGTATTTTGAAAACGGATGCTAGCATTACTGAAAATTAATACTAAAATTAATGCTAACATTTTTTAAGGATTATTTATTTTATGGGAGGAAAAAGTACCTGAGAACCACAGAATCACTATCCTGACCACATTAATGGTCATAATTATCTTCATCAAGGCAAGAGTACATGGGAGTAAGTTGCTTTCAAATATGTTTATAAGTTTAGAAAGTGAGATAAATATTTAAACATATAATTAGAAAAGCATAGGGACTCCTGAAGAATTATGGGGAGAACAGTGGGGAGTTGGCAACATAAGATGCTAAGCAGACAAGGGAGAGCAAACAAGAAAAGTCTCTGAGGAGGAATCAGGAAAATCAGATTCACTCAGTTTCCTCTCCCATAACTTCTTTCTACTTTTGGCAGAAGTCTTCACTATTTTCAGTATGCTTCCATAAGGCCATTTATGGTACCACCCATATGTCTTTGTGTTTTGAGCTCAGTGAGATTAAAACATTTCAACATATTCATATTCTGGCAAGGTACTCTGACATTAGCAAGGCAGATCTGATGTTATATAAAGTGCCTGTGACAAACAGGTATTTCAGGGAGACCCCTATCATACACTTTCTAAAGATTTTGGAGTAATATAAAGCATCTACTGACTATCAAGACTATAAAGTGGGGAAAGGAGAGTCTCTTCAATAAAATGGTGTTGGAAAAATTGGGCTGAAACAAGCAGAAGAATAAGAATGAAAATGAACCACTGTATTTCACCAAACATAAAAGTGACTTACAAATGGATCAAGAACTTGGATGTTAGAAAAGACACTATCAAATACTTAGAGGAAAATTTGGTGGAACTCTTTTCAGTCTAAATTTTAAAGGCATCTTCAATGAAACAAATCCAGTTATAAAGACTAAGGGGCAGGGGAGATAGCATAATGGTTATGCAAACAGACCTCATGCCTGAGGCTCCAAAGTGCCAGGTTCAATCCCCCACACCACCATAAGCCAGAGCTGAACAGTGCTCTGGTGTTTCTCTCTGTCTCTCTCTCTCTGTTCTCTGTCTCTCTCTCCATCTCTCTCAAAAAATAAATAAAATATTAAAAAAGAAAACTAAATAAAAAATAAACCAATCGGACTACATCAAATTAAAAAGCTTCTGAAGAGCAAAAGAAACCACCACTCAAACAAAGAGACCTCCCGCAGAATGGGAGAAGATCTTTACATGCCATACATCAGAAAAGAGGCTACCAAGTAAAATATATAAAGAGCTCGTCAAAGTCAGCAACAAAAAACCAAATGAGCCCATCCAAAAATAGGGAGAGGACATGGACAGTTATTCACCATAGAAGAGATCCATAAGACCAAAAAAAAAAAAAAAAAATGAAAAAAATGCTCCAAGTCATTGATGGTCAGAAAAATGCAGATAAAGAACAATGAGATTCCATCTCACTCCTGTAAGAATGTCATACATCAGAAAAGATAGCAAGGACAAATGCTGGAGAGGTTGTGGTGACAAAGGAACCCTCCTGCACTGCTTGTGGGAATGTCAATTGGTCCAATCCCTGTGGAAAGCAGTCTGTAGAATTCTCAGAAGGCTAGAAGTAGAACTACCCTATGGCCCTGCAATTCCTCTCCTGGGGATATATATGCTAACGAACCAAACATACCTATCCAAAATGACTTGTGTATACCTATGTTCATAGCATCACAATTTGTAATAGGCAAAATCTAGAAGCAACCCATGTGTCCAACAGCAGATGACTGGCTGAGCAAGTTGTGGTATATATACATAATGGAATACTACTAAGCTATTAAAAATAGTCATTTTTAACCTTCTTCACCCTATCCTGGATGGAACTTGAAGAAATCATGTTAAGCGAGATAAGTCAGAAACAAAAGGATGAATATGGGATGATCTCACTCATAGAAGTTGAAAAACAAGATCAGAAAAGAAAACACTCAGAAGACCTTGGAATGGAGTTAGTGTATTGCACCAAAGTAAGGCTCTGTAGTGGGGGAGAAGGTTCCGGTCCTAGATAATGATAGCAGAGGAGGATCTAGTAGGGTTTGTATTGTTATATAGAAAACTGGGAAATGTTATGCATTACATTCTATTGTTAACTGTAAACCATTATCCTCCAATGAATAAATTAAAAAATACTTATTTGAATCTGAATCTAGGTTTCCATGACATCAAATATCTGGATAAAAATGAAAATCAGTAGATGTTTTCAAATATTCACACACTGTGTGGGTTAAATAGTTGAAACTTGTACCCTTTTTGATTTTTAATCTAGGTATTTATGTGTTAAACAAACAAACAGAAATATTCATAAAGTACCTGAGAACCACAGGATCACCAGAGGAACCTTGGAATCCTGGTGGATGACAGACTGGGAGGGGGTGACAGGGTTCTACAAAGACATTTTATGGACAAATGAGGAATTGGACCCATTTGCCAAGAACTGTACTGTAACCATTAGCCCCTCAATAAAAATACTGAAATGATGATAAAGTAATAAAAAGCAAATGATGGAACTTTGAATGTGAGTAAGATAGGGTAACATGTATTCTGGAGAAATGTAAAACTGTATGATGTGTGTGAGAAGCATTATAAAACAGTATGTCCTCAATTAACATAAGAAAAGGAACAGAATAAAAAGTTTTTAAAAATACAAAAGCTATTTCTTCTGCAGTGTAAACTTTTATACCTTGTTGAGATATGTCCTTCATGCTTACCTTTTTTTTTATTTTAATGTATTTATTTATAAAATGGAAACACTGACAAGACCATAGGATAGGAAGGGTACAATTCCCACCACCAGAGATCTGTATCCCATCTCCTCCCCTGAAAGCTTTCCTATTCTTTAACCCAGTGGGATTATGGATCCAGGGCTTACCTTTTTATCTGTCTGCACAGGATTATCTCTGGTTTAACCTTGGTCATTAATAGGTCTAGTTTTCTGTTTAAGTCCTCTAAAGGAATTCATGTTTACGCTTTCTCAATAAATGTGCTATTACAAATAAGGTGTTTGTAAAAATTTCCCTGCCCTCCCTACCGACCCCCCAATTGTGGCATATATACATAAATAAATATTACTCAGCTATTAAAAATAGTGATTTTTAACCTTCTGCAGCGGTGGCTTTATAGCTTGGTCCTTTATAATCACAATTTAAGGGGTACATATGAATCTTTATACTAGTTGTGATGACTATAATTTTATTTTTAAGCCATCTTTCTAGAAGCCATCCTCTGAGTCAAAATAACTTATTGTTCAATGTTTAAGCAGATTTTGTGTTTCATCTCTGGTGTCCAGTGAAGTTTTGACTTTTTGTGAAAGGCTTTTCAAGCATGTAGAGGGGTGAAGTCATGCTTGCCAACATCCTGTTTCAGTTTCTACTCAGGATGTCACCCTATGGCATGTGCACAGTCGCAATAAACCTTATAGTTTTTTGTTTGTTTGTTTTTTACCAGAGCACTTCTCATCTCTGGTTTTATGGTGCTGCTTGGGATTGAACCTGGGACTTTGTAGCCTCAGGTATGAAAGTCTCTGCCAGACTTCTAATGGAGAGGCCTCTTCCCAGGCACAAACTCCTGGCTTACCCGTTCTGTTGCTCACCAGATATAGGGGCCCAGAAGAATGCTTTAGGGCAGTAGGAGTGAGCTGACTGGGTCTTTCTCAGTGTTCGTAGCTAGAGAAGCAACAAGGGAATGCTTCATGAACAATCCATTCATTGAACAGCAAAGTAGGGTTTATAAGGGGCCGCAGGAGGAAGTGACATGTGTATACCATATATGGAAGGGAGGCAGAGGGTCTGGGGAGGGTCAATTACTTGACTCTTTTCCAATAATTGTTGAGCAAGAGGTTTAATAGGTTAAAGGAACAAGGAAGCAAAGCTATCAGTAACCAGCAGCCAGAGGGGGTCCTGAGGGCAGACAGAAGATAGATCAGATATGATCAAAGGAATGGAATTGGGGAGGTAGTGGGAAGGGGACTTTCAGGCAAAACAATGATTATGCAGATAATAAGGGAATGGGCTCCACTTTTCCAACCTTTAGGTCCATGACTGTTCAACAATTTGTTTGGCTTTGTATGTTAACTCTCTTTTCAGCGACCAGGTTCCAGATGCCATCATGATGCCGGCCAGGCTTCCTGGACTGAAGACCCCACCAATGTGTCTTGGAGCTCTGCTTCTCCAGAGACCCACCCTACTAGGGAAAGAGAGAGGCAGACTGGGAATATGGATCGACCAGTCAACGCCCATGTTCAGCAGGGAAGCAATTACAGAAGCCAGACCTTCCACCTTCTGCAACCCACAGTGACCCTGGGTCCATATCCCAGAGGGATAGAGAAAGCTATCAGGAGAGGCGATGGGATATGGATATCGGGTGACTGGGATTGTGTGAAGTTGTATCTCTCCTATCCTATGGTTTTGTTAATGTCTCCTTTCTTAAAAAAAAAAAAAAAAAAAAAAAAAAAAAAAAACTAGTATAGCTACAGGCCCTTTGAAATTTAACTAAAATATGCCTACTAGCTATCTACAAAATGGAAGACCCCCCAACACTTCATCTGCACTATTCCAACCTTTAGGTCCATGATTGGTCAACAATTTGACTTTGTATGTTAACTCTCTTTTCAGCCAACAGGTTCCAGATGCTAGCAGGATGCCCCCAGACTTCCCTGGATAGAGAACCCCACCAATGTGCCTTGGAGCTCCACCTCCCCAGAGCCCTTCCCCACTAGGGAAAGAGAGAGGCAGGTTGGGAGTATGGATCGACCTGTCAATGCCCATGTTCAGCAGGGAAGCAATTACAGAAGCCAGACCTTCAACCTTCTGCATCCCACAATGATCTTGGGCCCATACTCCCAGGAGTTAAAGAATAGGAAAGCTATCAGGGGAGGGGAGGGTATATGGAGATCTGGTGGTGGGAATTGTGCAAAGCTGTACCCCTCTTACCCTCTGGTTTTGTGAATTTTTCCTTTTTATAAATAAAAATTTTTTAAAAAAAGGGAGTGGGCTGTTGTGAGGCAGGGAGGCTGATAGGTGAGGCAGATGCTGGAGGCCAAGTCCTTCCTTGCTCAACCTTAGTAGAGAGAGACTGATAGGATTGGTTGTGCTCCTCATGCACTCATCTTTCAATGGGGGAATCCCACCAAGCTTTACCGTATCCTCACAAGTCCCTACAAGTCTCTTTGCATAACCATTATGCTATCTACCCCCACCCAACCTCATAATTCTTAGGAAGGTTCTTCTTGGCTGTTTGTTCTGCAGTTCTCTCTATTAAATTTCTGGTTGCTCTGCTGTCATGGGACCATCTGGTCTTATCTAAGTCTGGACTTAACTAAGTTCACTGAGTTGCTCTCTGCACTTAGTCTTTCATAGTTTAGTATCTATCAACAAAAAATTCTCTAATGTCTAGTTCAAATAAGGTTAACAAGCAAATAAGCATCTAAAACTTAAACCTGTTCAAAACTAAATACTTTCTATAATACTTCTTACTCATGCAAAATATGTTATGTAGCTTGTCTAATTAGCACACAACAAAGTTTTAATACAAAATCTTTTTTTTTCATTTGTTTCTTTTTTGTTTTGTTTTATTTTTTTTATTTAAGAAAGGATTAATTAACAAAACCATAAGGTAGGAGGGGTACAACTCCACACAATTCCCACCACCCAATCTCCATAACCCACCCCCACCCCTGATAGCTTTCCCATTCTCTAGCCCTCTGGGAGCATGGACCCAGGGTCATTGAGGGTTGCAGAAGGTAGAAGGTCTGGCTTCTGTAATTGCTTCCCTGCTGACCATGGGCAATGACTGGTAGCTCCATACTCCCAGTGTGCCTCTCTCTCTCTTTCCCTAGTAGGGTGTGTCTCTGGGGAAGCTGAGCTCCAGGACACATTGGTGGGGTCTTGAATCCAGGGAAGCCTGGCCAGCATCCTGGTGGCATCTGGAACCTGGTGATTGAAAAGAGAGTTAACATACGAAGCCAAACAAATTGTTGAGCAATCATGGACCCAAAGCTTGGAATAGTGGAGAGGAAGTGTTAGGGGGGTACTCACTGCAAACTCTGGTGTACTTCTGCTTTCAGGTATTTATTTTGCAGTAGTTTATGGATACGTTGAACATAAGCTCTCTCTCTCAGAAAGTGGTGTATATCTAGGTTATAGGACTTTGTTAGAAAGTGAACCACCTGAGATGAAATTAGAGTGTACTATAAAAGGAATTATGTTAAGTGAACTAAGTCAGAAAGATAAAGATGAGTATGGGATGATCCCACTCATCAACAGAAGTTGAGGAAGAAGATATGAAAGGGAAACTAAAAGCAGGACCTGATCAAATTGTAAGTAGGGCACCAAAGTAAAAACCCTGTGGTGAGGGGTAGACATGCATCTTCCTGGGTCAGTGGGGGGTGGGAGTGGGTGGGAGGGATGGGTCACAGTCTTTTGGTGGTGGGAATGGTGTTTATGTACACTCCTAGCAAAATGTAGACATATAAATCAGTAGTTGATTAATATGAGAGGGGGAAAATCAATTGTATGTCTCAAAGTTTTTCAAAACACAAACTGAATCTTTTTAATATATAGGCTGTGTATTTGATATGTGGGCTCTCTCAAAAGCCTAGACCAAGTAGATTAGAAGCATCCAATAGCACAGCTATATACACAAGATACTGGATACTGTACAGCAAACCCTAACAAAAGGACTTTTCAAAGTTAACCCAATTACCAAATAATGTGATGATAACATTAACTATCGATTGTCTTTTTGAACCCTAAGACAGCAGGAACCTCACATCTTCACTATAGAGCCCCTACTTCCCCCAGTCCTGGAACCCTTGGATAGGGCCCACTTTCCCGTATGCATCTCCCAATCCATACCAAATAATATTGCATCCGCCGATCACAACCTAACCAACGCTACGATTGCCACCTCAACATGCTTCACCTCAGACTGTGTCCAGAGACTTCACGAGTGGAATGACAACCCTTCAGCTTCATTACTCAGGTGAGACCTTTCCTTTTAATACAAAATCTTAAGGAATATTTTTCCTATTTCTTTGACTTTTTCCTCTTTTACTTTCCATAAAATTTGATTGATTGTCATTTCAAAATATATTCGTGGGCTAACAAGATAACCCACCTGGATCGTGTGCCAGGTTTGTTATGCACGTGATCCAGTCAAGTTCTGCTTCCAGGGCACTGCAAAAAGATTGAAAACTGTCTTTTCCCTCTTTATATCAGAAGTCAACTTGGACCAGTGAGGCCCTGGTGACAACAGCAAAAAATCAAAGTATATTCATAATTGACCACAATTATTAAACTGCTATATATCCAGACCAAGTAATCATTATAATCACATTATCACAGTCAATTGTTTTAGATGAAACACAATTTTTAGATCCTGTCAAGGTTATATGGATGGCATTTACCTACATCGTCAAATTTTTGGCTAAGTTCTAATGCAATCTTAAACATCTTTTCCCATCACCTTATTTTCTGTTTGACAGTATGTCTTATTAGATGACCACTCCCTTTACTACTCTTGAGTCATCTTGGACTCATGGAATATTCTGGGTAATTTACTTCTGTAAGACTACTGCTCTTAAAATGTTTTATCTAGAAATTTGTTCTTTTACCTTTTTCAAGTCTCTACTCAAATTTCATAGTTTTTTTTCACGGAAACCTCTCTCTCTTTCTCTATCTCTCTCTCTCCTTTATCAGGGGGGTTGACAGTAAAATATAGTAGTTGGTACATGTGTGACATTTCTCAGTTTTCCACATAACAGTCTAACCCCCACCCAGGTCCTCCTTTGTCGTTATGTTCCAGGACCTGAACACTCACCTCCACACGAAAGTCCTTCACTTTGGTGCAATACACAAAAAGAGAAACCTTTTCTATCTTCCATATATAAAACATGTAATTATCATCGCTGACATTATTTAACAAACTTGTCAAACTGTTCAGGCTAGTTTTCTCCAGAGCCTTTTCACTACCTAACATTTTATAAATAGCTATTTTTAAAAAATATTCATTTTATTTATTCTGAGAGTTTCATTTGAGTCACAGAGAAAGAAAGAGACATGAATACTACTATGACATATGTAACACCAAGGATCTATCCAGGAACCTCAAGCATGCAAGTACTGGTGTGTTTCTAGCTTTATATTTGCTGCTTTAGTTCAGTAACTAAACAACAACCTAGCAGAGTGACATAATCTGGTATGAAATGAGTAAAGTTAAATATTTGCTTAAAATATTGACACCATGTACCAAAATGTATTTTCCTATGTGATAGTGATATGTAAAAATAAGAATGAGTAATATGCAAAGCATGTCACCACATAGGATTTTATTGGTCCATATATACTTCTACTGATTTTTTATTACTTTAAGAAAAATAGACCCTTAATAATTATTCTTCTACCTATAATACATTCTACATTAATTCTTTTTTATGTATTTTTTTATTTTATTTATTTATTCCCTTTTGTTGCCCTTGTTGTTTTATTGTTGTAGTTATTATTTTTGTTGTCGTCATTGTTGGATAGGACAGAGAGAAACGGAGAGAGGAGGGGAAGACAGAGAGGGGGAGAGAAAGATAGACTCCTGCAGACCTGCTTCACCGCCTGTGAAGCGACTTCCCTGCAGGTGGGGAGCCAGGGTTCGAACCGGGATTCTTATGCCCGTCCTTGTGCTTTGCGCCACCTGCGCTACAGCCCGACTCCTGCATTCTACATTAATTCTATATTACTAGGGGTCTCCACTGTAATTTCAGTTTTATTTACTCGAAATTATCTCACAGTGTTAGTACTTGAATTTTTGAAATAATCCAAATCATACCTGCTTGTCCTCTTGGGAAAACTGTGACAATTACATTATATCTTAGCTGAAAAATTAAAATCATATTCAAATTATCTTGTGCACAATTTGCATAAAATATAAGGTTTCTAATGAATACTATGGCCAGTCACTGAAATGATCTAATTTCATCATCTTGTATAGAGTAAGGCATTATGTGGACATAGAATTTAAGAAAATGTAGCTATATAATTCTATGAGTATGTAAGTTTCATCTAAATTTGTGAATTATAAGATACTTGCTTTTGCATGCAACAAAAATACTGTTTTGGAATAAAGGTAGAAATATAGGCTATGGGGGATTATCATAATAGTTTAATTATTTAAAAGCAAGAATTAGAGTTCAGTGTACCCTAATACCAGTTTGGCTCTGAATTATTTAAGTCTGTTAATTTATATTACTACTTAGTGTCACACAACTGATAAAACAGAAGAGGTAAATAATCTAGTTAAATTACGATGCTTGAGAAATGTCATGTGTTTTGTAGGATTCATATTCTCGTTTTTATGTTAGAATAAACTGTGCATTCTTCTTTCCTCATCTGTTCTTTCATTATCTGAGTAAAACAGAATTTACAATAGTTAAGCTGATATAAAAAGATTGCAAGCAAATGTTGACTATACTTTGTAATATTAGTTTACATTAAGTTAAAATATATGTATTCCTAAGTGTAATCACCATAAAGACAGAACCAGAGAGAGGATTAGATCTCAGCTATAGTATAAAATGATGCCAAGGATTAAACCTTGGTGTTCTAAAAGGCTGTTATCTCCTTGACTCTACAGAGTTCCCCTTCTATGTAAATCATTATTTTTATTTTGCTGTTTTTAGTATTCTCTCTTTATCTGTGATGTTTCCATTTTAATAATAATGTATTATTATTGTGTCAGGATTTATTTTGTACAGAGCTCATCCTAGATCAGGATACCTGTCACCATCTTCAGTTTAACTGTATTTCTAGGATGTTATTTCTTCAAAAATAAATTCTTCCCCAGTATGATACATTTTCTTTCTGGAATACAAATGATACAAATGTTGTACTTTTTGGTGTTGGCCCATGAAGCTCTTATGTAAGCTTTATTACTTTTAATTGTTTTCTTTTTTCCTTTCTCTTTTCTGTTTTTGTTCTTTAGTTCTAAGATTTCTATTCAGACATTCTTCATAGTTTGCTTTCCTTTGTTGAAATTCTCTTATATTGACATTACTAGTTTTTCAAGGTCTTCTTCGTGAAGTTTAATCTTTTTATTTTAAGTATTTATTATTGAATAGAGACAGAGTAAACTGAGAGGGGAGGGGAGATAATGAAAGAGACAGACAACTGCAGCCCTGTTTCACCTCTTGTGAAGATTTTCCCCTGCAGGTGGGGACCAGGATCTTGAACCTGGGTCCTTGTGCACTGTAATGTGTGCATTTAACCAGCTGTATCACCACCTGGCCCCTAAAGTTTATATATCTCTATTGTATATTTTGTTTCCAGAATATTGTACTGAACCATTCATGTGAGTAATTTCCTGTTTGCACATTATGTTGGCATTATACCTTGAGGGCATAGGTCCTCAAGGTCTGGAGAGCCCTAAGTTCTCTGGGTCACGAAGAGTGATAGAGAAGTACAAGTAGCAGCAGTGCAACAGAAACAGCCTCTTGGGGCCTAGACAAAGGGAGATTTCTCAGAAGTTGGGTTCAATTGAAGCTGAGGCAGGAATGACAAAGATCTAGTCTGTGGTGCCTGGGAGGACTAGGTTTCTAGGCAACAAGGGGTTGTTTCTTAAATCTCAGTAGAGAATAGGCTTGTCCTCTGGAGATCCAGAGGGATTTACCCACAGGGTTTATTGTTATAGAGACTGAGTTCCACTTAAGCACTGCATATTAACTATTTGAACCATTAAAGTAAGCTTGGAGACTGAGGTTTTTTTTTTTTAATATTTATTTATTCCCTTTCATTGTCCTTGTTGTTTTATTGTTGTTGTCATTGTTGGATAGGACTGAGAGAAGTGAAGAGAGGAGGAGAAGACAGAGAGGGAGACA
Source organism: Erinaceus europaeus (assembly GCF_950295315.1). NCBI lineage: Eukaryota > Metazoa > Chordata > Mammalia > Eulipotyphla > Erinaceidae > Erinaceus > Erinaceus europaeus. The sequence goes on from NC_080164.1 coordinate 135,858,212, forward strand.
GAAAGACAGACACTTGTAGACCTGCTTCACAACCTGTGTAACAGCTTCCCTGCTGGTGGGGAGCCAGGGGCTTGAACTGAGATCCTTAGTCTGGTCCTTGCGCTTTGCACCGCATGTGCTTAACCCACTGTGCTACCACTAGACTTCCGGTGACTGAGTTCTTATATGGTGTCCTTGAGTACCTCTTCCAGACAAGTGGTAAAATGTTACTAACACCTTCCAGGCACTCTGACTTTGATTTACATCCTACAGTCTCTTGAATCGTCTTCTAGTGGTATAAGTATAGATGGTATAGAGAGTTTGTAAGATTGGCACAATCACCATATTCCCCAAGGTCAAATTCCATGCTGAATTTTAGAAAAACTCTTCCTTACTAGCTGAATAGCTTTGCCTGTTATTGTGGTTTCCTTTTTTAGCAGAAGCTTTTTTAACTTCCTTGCCACATGGATATCTCTCCTTGCAATGGGAGCTCTTCTTTGAGTTAGAGACTGATTTCTCATCAGCTCTGGCTTATGGTGGTACAGGGGATTGAACCTAGGACTTTGGAGCCTCAGGCATGAGAATATCTTTGCATAACCATTACACTATCTACCCCTGACATGATTTCTGAATAGAATAATTCAAGTGTTGATGTGGATTTTCTGTGGCCTCCAGAAGAAGTGAACACATGGTCTCCCCACTTGTCCATCATACCCCTGATTCTCAAATTATATATTACAATAAAATTACTAGCAGTAGGAGATGTAGTTTCAGAGATAAAGTGCAGGATTTGTATGCATATACCCATAAGTCTGATTTTTGGCACCACAAATTCCAGGAAAGTGTTTTGGTCTTTAGCTCTATTTTTCATTAAAAAAAAATTCTTAAAAATAATTCAATTAGGTCTCTGGAAGCTCTGGCTCAGTGGCAACTCACCTGCAGTTCTTCCCCATCTTACTCCCGACAGGATGAGTTTATCCCTCAATCCCAAACCTCGTTTCGCCATATTAGCAGGAAAGTAATGGTGAAGTTTAAGTGTGGGATTAAGTACAAAGGCTACCTGGTATCTGTAGATCGCAATATGAATATGCAGCTTGCAAATACAGAATAATACATAGGTGGAGCATTGTCTGGACATCTGGGTGAAATTAGGTATAATAATGTCCTTTACATCAGAGGGGTTGAAGAGGAAGAAGATGGAAAAATGAGAAAGTAGCATCTTCTGGTTTTTTTTTTTTTTGGATATATTTATTTCTAGACAATAAGATTTGTTTTTCAAAAAAAAAAAATCAATTAGTATTCCCTCATTTAAATGTAGAATAAGACTTTAGTTGCAACTACTAATCAGATTTTCTGTCAATCTTTAATAAATTATATGGGATATTAAAAAAAAAATGGCAGGTGAATTAGCAACACATGGCAGAAACAATCCTTAGTTGCTGAAAGGTAAAATTCTAACTGCCAGAGGGGAAGAGGCCAGGGAGTCAGGAAGAGTTTAGAGAGGATTAAAGGACTGATGTAATAGAACTTGGGTGGTGGACACAGTGTGGTGTATACACTTAACTTGTAGATACAGTATGAGACTACTAAACCAAAGTGTTGCAAACCAATGATAAGTTAGATTAAAAATAAAAATAAGAACATAATATATATTATGCAAAATTTAATGTATCAAAGGAGAGCTATAAATTTCCAGAGTACTGTTTACTTTCACACAAAGTAGATTTTTAAAGTCACACACACATAGGACTTTAAATATTGATATTTTTAATTTCAGGATAATGAGACTATCTATCATTGACTAAACTTATAAAATAAGTATATTGATCCTTTCAATATACTAGAAGAATATGAATGAACAAAAAAATATAGGCTGTATTTTCAAAAATTTTAATGTATAATGGATACTTTATTTTTAAAGATTTATATTCATTATTATATTCATTTCATATGAGATACTGAGTGTGTCTCACATGGGAGAGAAGTAATACTAAGCCAGAGATATGTCAGTTGAGCTATTTCCCCCTTAGCATAATGAGCACTTTAAAGCCAGTTAAGATAAGCATTACTATAGATTGGTTAGTGTGGTAATGTAGGAGAAACTTTATCAGGCACATCTCAGAAATTCTGAACCAGGTATAGAGCTATAGGAGTTTCTGGAAATAGCATCACTTATCTCAAGGGCACAAAAAATAAATAAGAGTAAGCCAAGTACGCTAGTAAAAAATAGTATTGAAGAATTCTTTCCGTTAAGTAACTTAAAGAAATTATAGGGGGTAGGGGGAGAGAGATATCTTTAATGAAATTAAAAAAAAATTCACACTAAGTAGCACAAGACTTGTACAGAGAATTGAGAAGCTATACTATTAATAATATAGTAAGCAGATTTTAGTAATTAGGATTTTATATAAAATAAATGGAAACACGGGGGTCAGGCGGTGGCGCAGCAGGTTAAGCGCACATAGCGCAAAGCACAGGGACCAGCATAAGGATCCCTGATCAAGCTCCCAGCTCCCCACCTGCAGGGGAGTCGCTTCACAGGCTGTGAAACAGGTCTGCAGGTCTCTGTCTTTCTCCCCCTCTCTGTCTTACCCTCCTCTCTCCATTTCTCTCTGTCCTATCCAACAACGAACGACATCAACAATAATAATAACCACAACAAGGCTACAACAACAAGGGCAACAAAAGGGGGGAAAAATGGCCTCCAGGAACAGTGGATTCATGGTGCAGGCACGAGCCCCAGCAATACCCTTGGAGGCAAAAATAAATACATAAATAAATGGAAACACATTTAACAGGTTTAAATTGAGAGTGACATAATTACACTTTTACTTTTGGAAAAGTTATTTAGTACAGATAGTGAATTTAAGTGACTTTACAATTGGGAAAATTAAATTTCAGGAAAACCATTAGGAGTATTTTATAGTAATTATGTTGAAAAAGCATACTTTTAGTATAAAATCACTTTCACTTAGAATTAAAAAAATTGTTTTATAGCATATAATTTAAGAACTGCTTAATGACACTAATACTTGTTTTGTTCATTAGTTACTGGTTTTTACCCCCTTCATCAATGTTCTCCCATTTCTTATATATTTAATAATTTTCTGTTTATATTTATTTTAAATTTAAGCTCAAATTTGACAGTGTAAAAACATACAGTTAAAGGCCTACTGACTCAATATTTACATCATGAATATCTGTAACAAGAAACAGTAAATTTTTAAAATGTAGATTGTTTTTAAAAAGAAAGTCATTAGTCCATGTTTTATGTCATTCCCTTTGTTTAAATTGTAGTAATAATATAACCATTGAGGTAGAAGGAAAATAAGAAATCAGCTAATACATTTTATTTAAGAGTTCGGGTGTGGAAATTCCACCCTACAAAGTTATTATTGTCATTTTTCTACCTGACTTTCAGCTTTGTGATTATATATATTGCTCTCCTTTAATAGTAATGTGAATCTTGTTAAGTGAAACATTTTTAAATTAAAATTTTTCCTTTTACTAAATTATCTCTGAAATGCTAGCAAAACAGATATTATGAAATGTGTCTTTAAAGTTAGAACATGTTTCAACAACCTGTCAGCTCTAAGACAATTCATTCAACTCAACTTGCAGG